>NW_007094480.1:26484-45018 GCF_000164805.1 Carlito syrichta
TACAGGCGCGCGCTCCCATGCCCGGCTAATTTTTTTATTTATTGTAGAGATGAGGTCTCGCCACGCTGCCCAGATGGGTCTCGAACCTGCAATAAATTTTTTAAAAAAATTAGCCAGGCATGGAAGACTGAGATGGAAGGATCCCCAGAGCCCAGCAGGTCCATGCTGAGGTGTCAGTGAGCATGCCACTGCACTCCAGCCTGGGCGTGAGACTCCAACTAAAAAAAAAAAAAAAGAGAGAGATACACAATAGGAAAGGAAAATAAAGTTTTAATACATGCGATGATGCATACGTTTGTAGCATTTTTCTCTTGCTCATAGAATGCAAATATCGCATGATGGTTGATTGGTCACAATTCATCACATTTACCAGTTCTTGTGTTGACTGACATGGATCATTGAAACACGCTTCATCAAAGCCCGACGGTCTTTCTGAATATGGAGAATCACTGAGGCCTTCTTTGAAACAAGTCCGTTTTCTTGCAGTGACTTCCACGGTGGCATTCTTCCTATACACAGCACAAATGTTTCTAGCCACCTTGCTACCTTGACTCTTCTGTTAAACTCAAACAGAAGGCTATGTCGGAAGTGTTCAGTTTTTTCCACTTGACACTCCATCGTCTTTAGCCCACGAATAGCCCTAACTTTCTCCAAATCTGCAAACTGCAAGGTGTATCCACAAGCACAACATTGTCACTCCAGATGACAAATGATAAAGAAACGCCCAACACCACAGTGTTGTCATGCCAAAAAACAAACGCTACAAACTGGTGCATCAACCCACTTCTGTGGATACAGGAATTGTAAACCATAGTAGTAAACACTTTCCAAACATTGGCAAGAAAAGTCAAAAGATGTTTGGTCTTCCTTATGTTCCCTTAGAATTCTGCTAGGCACTCAATGGAGAGAATTGAATGGGAGGGATTGTTGGCTAGATAAAAGAGAACTTTAAGGTTGAACGGGGGCTAGTGACTGCAGCTACCAACATGAGGTCTGAGGGAGAAATGAGCAAGGAAGGAAATGGAAACCCTGAGAAGGCCTTGCAGGGCTGAGACATAGACCTATGGGTTGAAGGAGTGGCAACTGGAGGAACATCTGTCCTGGGAGAAAAACTTGCTGGCATCTACCTGCTTTGGGGATCTGGAAAACCACAGCCACTGCTGTGAACCCTGCTGGGACCACTGCCTGCCCTGGGAATGGATCGCACAGGGAAAACAAAATCAGAGAAAAAGAACAGTCTTGTTGTGGGTTAAATTATATCCCTCCTAAAAGAGATATTGAAGTCTTAACTGCTGGTGTTTGCAACCTTATTTGGACATAGGGTTTTTGATGTAATTAAGATGTAAGATAAGATGAGGTTACACAGGAGTAGGGTGGGCTTTTAATCCAGTATGACTGCAGAGGAGACTTGGAATCAAGTACACACAAAGAGAACACACATGAAGACACAGACACACAGAGGGAAGACACAATGGAGGCAGAGATTGGAGGCATGCATCTATAAGCCAAGGAGTGCCAGGGACTGCCAGCAACACCAGAAACAAGAGGAAGGCATCATAGAACAGATTCTCCTCTTTCGCCTCTGGAGACTTGGCCCTGTGGCACCTTGATTTTGGATTTCTATCCTCCAGAACAGCAAGAGAGTAAATTTCTGTTGTTTTAAGCCATGTACTCCATGGTACTTGTTTACGGCAATCCTAGGACTCTAGTCCAGGTCTTGCTGCCTCCCTCCAGGACTATTTTTTGGCAGGCAGAGAAGTGAGGTTTGTGGAGTCCACTTCCCAAAGCGAGATAAGGAAGGGTGAGTGTGGAGCTCAGAGGCAACGGGATGATAACTGATACAACCTGTGCAACCTTGGACAAGTTGAAAAACTTCTCTGATGCTCAGTTTCCCCACATACAAAATAGGAAGAACAATGTCATGGTACCTCTTGGCAGTGTTAGGAGATTAACTGAGAAAAATACACATCTTTGGCTTAGTTTTATGGTTACCATGCACCTGTAAAAAGAAAACACTTAATAAGTTGTCTCTTCATTTGCTTAATGTTTTCAATTAGTCAAAAGGAAACAAAACTAAAAACGCTTTTCTGATTCACAGAGAAAATTTATGGTATGCCTTCTGATTCACTGAGGGAATTTAGGTATGCCTATCCTTCTTTTAGGGAAATAAAAACATGGTAGCATTTTAATTCTCGTGACAATGTAAAACCCCTGCATCTGGAGATGGGAGAGGAAACATTTGTAACCCCTGCAAATCCATTTAGCCCAAAGGCTCTACATTTGGAATACCTCCCCGACAAAATTCCAAATTAACATGACTCCTTAATCCTTTCAGCATCGCTACCAACAAATTGATTTCAAGAGGAAAACAAAATAGTCAATTAAAAAAAAAGAATGTTATATAATGAACACGGACAATGCCTATACTAAAAACACTGGGCTGCTTCAGTTCTTCAAGGAAGTGCCTTCTACTGCCTCTAACTTGTCTGCAAGGAAGTGCCTTCTAGCCTCTAACTTGTCTGGGTTAGAGATGTTTATTGCTCTCTGAACGCACAGCACATTTTCCACAAAGCTAAGGGTCATGGGTGAATCTATTTTATTCCCTTCTACTTTTGTTAACAAGCTTAGTTAAAAAAAAACACACAAAAAAACTGAAAACCAACTGGGACTCATTCTAGAAAACAACTTTTTGCCCTAAGAAACATTTAAGGAGATTACAGAAATACAGACATCTCTGTGCTTTCAGGATTTACTCTCTGTGCTTTAAGCATATTTATGTTCAGGATTTACCAGAGTTGACCCCAAGGAGAGGGGAAGCATGAAAACTTCGAGGTCTGCTGATACCTCCCCAGGCCTGGCCCCCAAAGACACCCACTCCCTGAAATAACTGTTCAACCTTGTTTTATGGTTATTATGCACCGAAGTGTTGTTCCCAGCATTGGGAAAACAAAAGTGAACAAGAAATGGACTTATAGTCTAGTGGAGAAGACAAATGCTGACGAACAATTCATGTGCAATGGTCCTTACTCTTACTGAGATTAGAACATCCTGAAAGCATTTGTGTTCAGGTCATCCTAGGACTATCCTGTGAGTCTTGATAGATCCTATGAAAGTCTATCTTAGTTCAAACTTGCTCTTGCAGAAGACAAACACTCAAAATTCGCTGCACCCCAAAAGGTACCTGATGTCTGCTGGCTTCCAGAAGCTCATTGACCAAATACTTGGCTGGATGTCAAATGTCCACTTGTTCTATATCTCTTAGAAATTCACCTAAGAAAGTGCTTGAAAAGTATCTGATTTTGAGTTGCCTCACTGTGAAATCTGGTCCCGAGGGATCAATCTGCCAAAGACAAAGCTTCTTCAAGAGGGGAGGAAACAGTGTCTACCAAGTAGTCACTAGAGCACCAAAGACACCTGTGCAAGTTTGGGTGTCCAATAAAGTGTTCTGGAAGCCTGATGGAATAGACCAGCCTTCGATACTTAAAAATTAATTGAAAACTCATTAAAATGCTTATTTAAAGGGGCACTCAGATAAAAATATCCCATTTTCTGATATCAAGAGGAGATCTATGGAGCTTCAGCAATACTATCCCAAGTCTTTAAGGATCGGCCTTAGTGTTTCATTTGGCAATGTGGGGCTGAAATGAACACAAGATAGTCATTAACTGAGTCAGAATCAGGGGCAGTCTTGTAAAGATTCTGTTACTTTTAGAAGAAAACACCAAAAAACCACAAGTGAAGTTTCAGGGACCATCGAGTTCTCACAGATACTAGAAGGAGTTTGTTGCCTTCCTGCTTTCTCACGAGGAATTATTTTTTTTTTAATTGAGCCGCCCGTTGGTGTGTTAAAGATTGTTCCTTATCGTCTGACATATCTTTCTGATCCCCCGCGTCACCAAGAGTCAGAAATGCTATTCTATTTCATGCTAATGTAGCATAGAGCCATTATTGTTTCACAGCAACAATGCAATTGACCAGTGTTTTTCATCAAGGGTGCCGAATGAAATACAGTTCTTATAAAATATACCAGTAAATACGATGTTTATTGGCAAACCCAGCTCCATGTGTTGGCAGAGCTGTTGGCATCTATAGGACATGCTTTGAGGTTTCCTGGACGATGCTTTCTCCACTAGATGTCAGAGTATCCAGTCTTCAGTGTTCCATAAAGGCCTTCAAAAAGAGCTCTGCATAGTAAATAGGTTGACAGATTTGGATACCTTTCAGAGGGGAGCACATTAAGAAGGCTTAGTTTTTATGTTTCTGCTATTACTATGGTTTATCTTATATCCAAAAATAGGACTCTGTGGGAAAGGTTACTCAGATAGGGTCTTTGAGAGGATTACCAAATTGATCTCTTCCATAACTTAAGTCCACTTAATTATTGCCTGTAGTATACATTTCGTATCAGCAAAGAAGATGGCTTGGTGTCAAGGTGGAATTGGGGCTCTGGAGTTCAATTTCATATTTTGGATCTGCCACTTTCCTATAGCTGTTTGACCTTCAAAAGCTATTCAAGTTCACTGTATCCCATTTCTTTATACATAAAATAGGCAGAACAGATCTAACTTCATAGGGTGAGTTAATTGTTATTAATAATACAAATATGTAAATACAAAATAGCATATTTTTATCATGCATTGAGTCTTTCTTCCAACTAGATTGTGAGCTCATTTTAGATAGGCATAAAATCTTAGATATTTTTATTCCACACTGCCTGGCATGATATTGGGTGTTTGGTAGTGACACCTGGCATTGTAATAGCACCTAACAGTTTCTTTTATGGTATACTATTATATGTGTAGTTTTAAAACTTGTTCCATCTTCTTACAAACCAGGGAGAAAATAGAAGCTTTCAGAATTTAATAACTTCCATTTGGAAATACTCAGAGGGAAACTCTGAAATATCATGGCTGTGATTCCAAAGTCAATGACTGCCCTGCCTATGTCACCAGGATATCTTTAGTAGGCTTCTGTTAATATCTGTGGCTGTTATGGTTGACTGATGGGAACACTAGTTATAGAGAATGCTAGGTGTGTGGGGAAGTTCCTCAAGGGGGATTTGGAAGACACTGAGGATATGATGCCTTTCTACAGCGTTTGAGACTCAGCACTGCCCACTGGACTCACTGAGCTGCAGGCACGATGTCTTTGGCAACCTGCTACTTGCAAAGTATAGGTCACAGAGAGAGATTGACAGCAACAGCTGAGGCAGGTCCAAACTGGTCTTTGTTTATCTCTGCACATTTGTGTAGCTAAGGTCAGTGCACAAAGAAAAAGAAGGGAAGGATGGGTGGCCCTTCTCTGACCTTGGAACTCAGTACACTGTGTTCCTGAACGCAACAGACAGTTGAACTCTCATTCCTTCTGGAAAAATGACCAAGGGATAAGGACCTGTTTCCTACATTCTCTACAATACACTAAAAAGTTGTGACTGGAGTGCAGCTCACTAGAGAAACGTGTACTTATTGTCCATGATCGTTGCTATTGATAGATTAAGATCATTCTCTGAGGTATGGAGTGGTTGGTAACTGTCATGTCATAACTGAGAAAAACAGAATATTTGCAATGTCCTAGTATCCTCCTTGTTTAAATTTAATAAAAACAAAAGCTTGAGTTGTACATAAAGCCAGATTTGAAAATGTCAGCGACAGATAGATAACTTTCTATCTCAAAGTCCTTGAGAATGGAAACATGTTATTGTTACCTATCTTTCTGTTTCTCTTCCTCCCATGCCCCCCCCTTCTGTGTGTGTGTGTGTGTGTGTGTGTGTGTGTGTGTGTGTGTGTGTACAATGCTGTGGAATTATTATATGGCTCCTTTTGGCAAATTTGAAGATCTTCACAGCTCTTCTGTCTCTTAAGGAACAGTTATCTACACTTTGTTTTCCTGGGAATAAGAATCCATCCACTGCAAAAAGAGCCCATCTGAGATGAAAGTCTCTAGTAAATCACACATGTGCAAATGCAATATCCAAAAGGTATCATCACTCAGGACTCTGAGCTAGAATGACACCAAATGAAGAAAAGACGGTGGCGTTGCCACCCAAGATTAAAGGAGCTGGAAGTTTCTGTGCAGGCAGTCACTCACAGGTAAAACTATACCAGAAGATAGCAATCATCCAGCTCATTCATAACTTACAAAATTATTGTGCACATAGAATAAGGAACCAGAGGTAACAGAAACCATCTGGATGACCTCAATCAAAATGAACCCATGTGTGATGTCACTTGTGGGCTACAAACATAAAAATAATGAATGACCTAAAGGCTTCCTGTTAATTGGCACTTCTGAAAATGTACTTAACTTTGATAATCTTCCCAGAGTTGAGCCTGAGTCAGTCAAACAAATGATATCCTAACTCAAGGCCAAGGCTGACTTCATGGGCATGCTATGTGAAGTAGCCCGGGGTCCCATGCTTTAAAGGGTACCTCAGTTGCTTTAATGTTTTGCTGTGGCTGTCTTGGCATTCTTAAGCATGTTATGTCTGAACTTTTGTTTTATAAGTGAAATGTAATGGGACAATAGAGCACATGAGTTACAGAGGTCATGTGCAAGGTGCATGCTCACTACCATTCCTTGCAGCCGTATTTACGAATATCATTCACCATGCCCAATGTACAAAAAATTCTTTTGGAGGCCTTACGAGGTTAGCGATACTCAGAGCAAGTGCTCGGCAAGTGTGTTATGTCTGTGACTGGGTAAAAGGAGCATTGACAGTCCCTGTAGCCATGTATTCTGTTTGAACCCAAACTTTCTTTGAATGCAGAAAGAAAATAATGGCATCCTAAGAAATATGTACAGGAAACCATGTCCTATCCTTCCTTACTTGTGTAACTTTTCTGAATGAGCCAATGACATACTGAAAACGATGACATAGAATTAGGGAAAGATAGGGCAACTGATGGTTCATTTTCCTTTCAGTCTTTCCTTACTCATCCATATGCCAAGACAGAGAGTGTGATAGAGTATGTGTGTATAAAAAAGTGCATGTCCCATCATTCTCATAAAAACTAAATACACATACATGTGTGAGTTTTGAAATATGGTTTATGTAATTTTGAAGATGTTTCATATGAATTAAGAACTCTAATATTTTCATTTAAAATGAGCATTGTGTAGTATAAAGATGAACAGTGAATTTCACATTAATATTTCAAAATTTTTATTTTTCTTTAACTTAGACTGGCATTAAATAGTAGATAATTTAAAAACAAACTCACCATAACAGATCACGACGAAGACTGTGGAAAAAAGAGAAAGCTTCTTATTTTAGACCTTTAAAGGAACTTTTCTTCTGGTTTTTAAACTGAGAACCTCACATTTCCATTTTGCACTAGGACCTGAAAATTATATAGCTGGCCCTGTCCAAGGGATATAGGTCCATGGTACAAAAGGAAACATGTTATGTGTTCACTCCAGGTAGTAGTGTCCAGAGAGAACACTGTCCTAGGACTCGGCTCTTCCAACAGGAAAGTGACTAAAGCCACTGTGTACATAGGGTGATTAAAAACAAAACAAAACAAAAAAACCAAAGAACAAGGCTTCTCTTGAGCTGCTCCTTTATCATAATTGATCTGGAAGGTTGCTCTTCCATCTTTATGCCATTGTACACACTCACACGATCACCACTGTTTACCTAAATAAGAGCCACCGGGATATAACCACAGAGATTAAAGAAAATCCGGCTCTAAAGAAGGTATGAGGAAGCAGAGTGAGTGGCAGTATTTCTTTTTCAAATAAATATATAATAAAATATGAATCATTCCTATAAAGAATATCACTTTGGGATACTATGGTTTGCCCTCGGTTACAATAAAAAAGGAAAACACAGATATAAAGACTCAAAATGCTTCTGAAGCAACAGGACTAGCTGAAGTAGAAATAAGTGAGTCATTCTGATCTCAAAGTATAAATTAGCCAAATGAAGCATATATTGTCTTTTCATGATCACTAGACAGACAGTTTAAACACACCTTTAGCATAGGTCTGGATGCAGTTAAACTCACAATTTGGAGTAAAGCAGGATTTACAATTAAAGATGATTTTTAAAAAGTTAATCTTAATGAAATGTCAATCTGCTATAATTAGGAAGGGAGGAACGATAAACAGCTTAATGATTTTAATTAACAATCATATATCAGTGCACAAAGCAGAAAAGAACAGACCCTGAGGATTGTATGTAAAGTTGAAGAAAGGAATAAATAGCGACTATAATTGAATTGCTTATGTTTTTATTTTTTTCTTAAAGTGATGACTAAGACTAGCTACTCTAAGATGAAAAGGGTGCTATCTTTACATCTTAAACACATCACATTCCATTTCAATCTCCTCTTACTCACACCAACCCTCCACATCCAGATCCTGTCTATCACAGAGATGAACTTGTCTGGTTTATTGTTTACAACATCCAGGCTAGCTGAAAATTATTTGGAGTTTCTTACTCAAATCAGATTTCAACTTTGATTTTTCAACAGTTAATAGGTTAGTACAGTGGCTTGTTGTGTCAACAGGGCCCTAGAAAAAAATTAATCATGAAAGCAATACAAAAGGTCAAAAGGAAGAAATTATAAATGCTATAATAAAGAAATCACAGGGCCTGTTGTGTGTGTTTCTAAGGCATTTTAATTTAAATTCAGACACAAGACAAAGAAAATGAGATGATATTGCTCAGTTGTGGTTACTGAAAGGGAAACGTGACATAAGACATTCACAGAGCAGAGAAACAAATTTCAACAGCTCATGATGACCTAATGTTCTCTAAAGAGTTTAATGAAAGAGGAGAAATTCTAACAGAGGTAGGAAAGGAATCTCTGTCAACAAATTATTTTTTTAATAATGTTTGGCGAGGTTAATGAGATTGGCATTGGCAGCTATAGAAAATGCAAACAATCATTACTTCGGCACTGAAGAATTTGAATCTCTGAAATTCTGTCAGAGTGTAAATGTGATTTATGTTCTGTTCACACAGTGATAGGACAAGGTATGGTTACAGGAGCTGACAGCAGTTGTGGAACAGTTTTCTTTCTCATACCCACGTTAACCAACCTTTACTGGCCATTGGTAATGCCACACGGGGTTCACAAAAGTCACAAGTTGCACTATGGGTACCTCAGCAAAGGAGAGAATGTAGGGATGGTGGTTGTCTGCATGTGTGCTTGGGTGGGGAGGAAGATTTTTATATTCTTTGAGTTAAAAAGGGTTTGTGTGATATGGGCTGGCACTAGACTTGGTGCTGGCCCTTGGATCTGTCTTTTGTAAAACAAGAAGATCATTTAAGGATCCATGTGATTCTGGTCGAACGTTCTTTTCATAGTTCCTAAGGTACAAAAAAATATATATAAATAAATAAGGGGCCAGAATCAGTGGCTCATGTCTATAATCTCAGCACTTTGAGAGGCCAAGGCAGGAGAATCATTTGACCCCAGGAGTTTAAGACCAGTCTAGGCACCATAGCAAGACCTCGTCTCTACAAAAAGTTTTTACAAAATTTGCCAGATGTGGTGGCACACACCTGTAGGCCTAGCTACTCAGGAGACTGAGGAAGAAGGATCACCTGAGCCCAGGAGATTGAGACTGTGGTGAGCCATGATTGTGCCACTGCACTCCAACCTGGGCAACAAAGTGAGACCCAGACTCAAAAAAAAAAGAAAAGAAAAGGAAAGAAAAAAAATCTTAACCGCTTAATCATTTAAGTAAACATCAGAAGATAAGCTAAACAAATGACCAAAATATAATATAATCTAACATATAAATAATATAAGAAATATGAAAGATTAAGGCAACAAAAATAGCAAGAAATGATTTCTTCTTCAAATAGTTTTCTAGGATTTTTTTTTCTTAGTAGAACTTTGCTGATAAAATATTTGAATTAAATACTGTGCAACAGAAAAACTACTGAACAATACAGTGCCAAATACATTTGAGACAGCTTTGATTACACTTCCCTACTCAAATACTTCCAGTGGCTACCCATGGCCAGGGTAATTTGATACAAACCCTCTGTCAGAATCTGTATTACTTATCTATTGTTGCATAACAAACTACCATAAACTTAGTGGCTTAAAAACAACACATGTTTATGACTTACAGTTTCTGTGAGTCCAATGTTAGGAGTCCAAGCACAGCTTAGCTGGTCCTCTACTCAAGATCTCACTAGACTGCAATCAAGCTAATACTAGAATTGGGCTCTCATCAGAGGCTCAGTGTAGAAGGATCTGTTTCTTAGCATCCTTGAGTTATTGGCAGACATCACTTTGTAGGTTGAAGGATACATGGCACTTACTTCTTCAGGATTGGAGAGAGAGAATGTTACGTCTCCACAATATGCCACCATTTTACTTTTTAGGACCTTCCTATCCTATCTATCCTTTTAGATGTACTTTAAAAAATTCCCTCAAAATGGGACCGCATGCTTTTACCTAAACACTTTGTTCAATTCTCAGCCTCTATATTGTTGCATAAACTGACCCCTCTTCCTGAGATGCCTCCTTATAAATATCTACTTTGTCTACATCTTACTGAAGGCCCATCTCAATTGTATGCCGTATTCCTTTTACATTATGCTAATGCTTCTCATGACCATTGTCAACCCTGCCATCTATTTTTGGTCCGTTGCAGAGTAATTATCTTTAAGGACTGGCTACTGCCCAAAAGGTACATCCCAAGAGGATCACTGGGACAAGAACTGACCCCCAGACTCCAGACTAGGTTGTCACTTCATTACTCCTTTTCTTTCCCTTGATTTCTCAGGCTTGTGTTTTCACATCGCAGCTGTGCGTCACCTTGCCTTCATTCAGACATGGGGTTGGCATCACTGGCTTTCCAAATACGGTCTCTGCTCCAAATTAGAGCTGCCCTCATCCTCATGTGCTATTAATTGCCTTGCATTGAATTCTCTTCCTCCACTGAAATGCTTAGTTCTCCTCCTCAATGGATTCCTTTATTCAGGAAGTGCCCTAACTTTAGAGTGTGACAATCACCTGGGGGAAATTCATTTACATGCAAATCTTCCTCCCTTCACTACCAGAATGTTTGCTAATAGGTCCAGTGTGGGCCTTAATAATTTAGTTTTTCATAAATTAGAGTTTGATAATGCAGATAATCCATGGTCACACCTGAGAAACGAGTTTGTACCTGTTCAACCTCACTTAACTAATTTCAAGCATTTATCAGTTTTCTCGAGGTTCTTTGTTCATCCTCATCTCACTCACTCAATCTAAGCAGGTGATTTAGCTCAGTGCTTCTTTTCTTTTTTTTTTTTTTTGAGTTGGAGTCTCACTGTCACCCAGACTGGAGTGCAGTGGCCGCTCCCGGCCACTGCAGCCTCGACCTGCTGGGGCTCTGACAATCCTTCTGCCGGTTCTTAAACTCTCCTTTATGTTACAACTACCCAGATGGCTCTTAGATTTCCTGATACACAACCCACTTCCCATACCAATTAAATTAAATATTTTCTTTGGAGTCAATTATTTTTTAATCAAGGTGTAATTACATACAGTAAATGCACAGATAGTACATATACAGTTCAGTGAGTTTTGATGAATGTATTCATCTGAATAACCAATACCCTAATTATGATATAGGACATTTCTGGTCAACCCCCTTCTCCTCCAAGAAGCAACTACTTTTCTGATTTTTGGCCTCATAGATTATTTTTTGTTGGTCTTGATGGAATCATGCAAAATGATTTCTTTTGTTTCTGGCTTCTTTTGCCAAATGTAATGTTTTTGAGATTAATTCATCAGTATTATGTAATATTTATGAAATATTTACAATAGGCAATCTAAGTTTGAGAATCAAACTTTTTTCTAATCATTTTCAACTTTGATTGTATATTATGGTAACCTGGTGGCATTTAAAATGTTACAAATACTAGTACCCTCAGAATTTCTGATTTAATTGGTCTAGGGTGGGATCTGAGCATTGGTACTTTTAAAAGCTCCAGTTGATTCTAATATTTTGCCAGAATTGAGCATCTCTGGATTAATTTTAAAGATAAGTTCATCTCAAGTTCATGCAGACCTCCACCCAACTTTCTTTCCCATCTCTTGGAATTTATGGCCTTTCCCCCTCCATTGTGCTACTAACCTAATAATAGCTATTATTTCATGAATGTTTGGTATTATGCGAGTGATTTTTTCCCATTTTATTTTCAGTCTATTGCACACACTAGTTTTGGCCCCTATCACAAATTGAAATAATTCAAAGGTCTTCAATGATTTTTCTAATTGTGTGATTCAATCTTCTCAACGTAGTTTTCATTCTGTTAAATTATTGACTACTCTTTCTCCACACTCCCTTTCAGATGCTCAGCTGATTAGACAGATGTTGGTGAGAGACAGCCTTGTTTCAACTAGTAACTAATATCTGAAGAACTTAATGTTAATTACGGACAAATGAGGAATCAGATTTGTAGGTCTAGTAATAATTATTGCTATTATTACTGCCTATTATGTACCTATTTAAGGTACTGTGTAATATAAACTGCTGTCTCTTGAGATGTAGACAGTTTCGTTGAATAGGCAAGATGCAAGTCTATACAGCTATTATAGTTTTAAAAATTAATAAATAGTTTAAAACTAAATAAATTCTGTATTGTATGATGGCCAAAGCACAAGTATAATAAATATTCAGAGGAGGAGATAAAAGTATTTCAGTGCAAATGTTCTCAGAGTATTTTATGAAGCTCTGAAAGAAATGGTAAGATTCTAATCAGAAAGGTGGAAAGGGAAGGATATTTCAAGCAAGGGGACTTACACCCTCACAGGCAAAGAACTCAATTTCTTAATGACGTTTGTCTCTATCCTTTGGCTTTTCTAATTTACTCTCCAATTTTCAACTCTCCTTGCTTCCATTGTTCAACATACTTCATAGTATAACACTTCCTGAGCAGACTGGCAATCCTACCCTTAGCTATGGCCATTTTGTCTGAATCTACTAACTGCCTGATTATTTAACTATCTAATATCACCTCCCAATTTATACTAGGATTGGATCGAAGGTTGGACAGTTTAATCAATCTCTTTCCCAACAGTTATCTATATGTCCCAGGAGAGTCCCTTTTTAAAGTATCCACAATGACACATAATTTTAAACACATTTAAAAATCATGAAATGAAGTTTACGCAGAAGCTTAGCAGGTGATTCTCATTGGCACAATGCAATACTTATTCTAAGAAACAAGGTTTTAGCCTTCTAAATTTTCATAGCTAAGATCCATTACATCTGGAATTGGCCTTAGAAAGTGATTTGTCCAACCACTGCTTTTCCTAAATGGCTCAAGGACATTTGGAAATGAAATTTTCTTTTCCAACTAACTGAGTTGCTTTCAAAAGTAAAATGTAGGCCTCAAACTTCTGGCAGTCTCCCTTCACTCTACCACATTGTCATCCTCCTCATCAAGGACATACTGCAGGAATCTGGAAGTCATCACAATAGCTGAATTTGCTGCCTCATAAAGTGTAGATCAAAAACTTGCTTTATTGAATCAGTACATCTTGACTGAGTAGTCCATTTTAAAGGCATTAGAAAATAAGTTAACCATCTCATGAGACTATTACTATTATAACAAACATATCATATTGTGGTCAAAATTACAAAAATTCTGACAAGCCCATAAATGGTCAGAAATGATAAGGTCATTGTTGAAACACTATCTGGAAACATTTAAAGGTTAGATAATGAAGACCAGGGGAGAGAGAAACAGAATGGTCCACGTTGTTGCCAACCAATTTTTCCTTTTTCAGTAGAACTTCAAATAAGAACTAAGGTAATTTCTAATATTTTAGTTTTGCTCATTCCCAGCTCAACAATTAATGGCTCTTTGGAGAATGCTGCCTGACTCGGCCTTCTATGCAGTTTCACAAGGCATTTTAGAACAAGACTTTTAGGGCCAGGCTTGTTGGCTCAATCTGTAATCCCAGCACTTTGGGAGGCTGAGACAAGTGGATTGCCTGAGCCTGCGGGTTCGAAACCAGCATGGGCAACTTGGCAAGACCCCATCTTTACAATAAATGAAAAAAAATTAGCCAACCCCTGTAGTTCTGGCTTCTTGGAAGGCTGAGGCAGAAGGATTGCCCGGGCCCAGCAGGTCGATGTTGGGGTAGCTGTGGGAGTGCCACTGCACTCCAGCCTGGGCTACAGAATGAGACTCAACTCAAAAAAAAAACACACAAAACTTTAAGATGCCAGTGCTCCCTAATTAGAGAGGGATTTGAGTTTCTTGATTATCATGGAGAGAAACCCCATTTCCTGCTTCAAAGGAGCAATTGCAGTGCATGACAGGTGACATCTGTGATGCTCAAGTAGCTGTGAATTTCTGTGCTGGGATCCTGTTAGATTGGGAGTTCATCTTAAAGAAGAAAGTACATTTTTGAATCTGGGCAAGGGACCAACCTTAAATAGAAGCTGAATTTTACCCTCATATGAGTCTTTGACTTAAGGTTGTTAAAAGACATCCTCAAGGTCCTAAATTTGAAGTTTAATATGTAGTCTAAAATAGTGACACCATGTTCTAATGCAAATTATTTTAAGGATATATACATTATATTATTCTCTTTATACAGAGACTCTATTACTATCTATATTGGTAAGTACTTTTTTCCTGCAAAGTACTATTATATGGGTAAGAATTTTGAGTTATACCAGAAATATTTACAGGTGAACATTAAAAGATAAAAACCTCTCAAGAACCATCTTGTTGATGAAGGCAATTGAGAGTAATGAGTTATTATTATTGTTTTTGATTTTTTAATTTTGAAAATTTTGGAAACAATTCAGGGTTAGGTATACAATTGTTCATTGTGCAGGTACCCTTGTTGATGAAGTATCTCCCCACCCCGGCAGTTTCCTACTACTGCCAAACCTGCCCCCCTCACCCCGGCAGTTTCCGACTACTGCCAATACCTTTCTTATAGTATTATGATAGTTGTTCAAGGTCCACTTATGAGTGAGAACGTATGATACTCAGTTCTTTATTTCTGTGATAGATCACTCAGTATTATAGACTCTAAGTTCATCCAAGTTGCTGCAAAGTTCATAATTTTGAGCTTCTTTATGACTGTAATATTCCATCGTGTGTATGTACCACATTTTAAAAATTCAGTCCTCTTTCAATGGTCAGCACAGTTGGCTCCATGTTTTTGCTATTGTATTTTTTGTTTTTTGTGGTTTTTTTGAGTTGGAGTCTCACTCTGTCGCCCAGACTGGAGTGCAGTGGCTGCTCCCGGCCACTGCAGCCTTGACCGGCTGGGCTCCGGCGATCCTTCCGCCTCAGCCTTCCGAGTAGCCAGAATTACAGGCTCGCGCTACCACGCCCGGCTAATTTTTTTATTTCTTGTAGAGATGAGGTCTCGCTGCCCAGGCGGGTCTCGAACCCTCGGGCTCAGGCAATCCACTCACCTCAGCCTCCCATAGGCGCGGGATTACAGGCTGAGCCACCGAGCCCGGCTTGTTTTTGCTATTGTAAATGACATGCGTGTGTAGGTATCTTTTTCATAGAGTGATGTGAGTTCCGCCAGGTGTATTCCCAGTAGGGAGATTGTGGGGTCATATGGAAAGTCGATTTTTAGATCTTTTAGCAATTGCCAAACTGTTTTCCATAGAGGTTGTACTAGTTTACTCGTTTACTCTCCCACCAACAGTGTAGAAGTGCTCCCTTTTCACCTCATCCTCTCCAGCATCTGTTGTTTTTTGAGTCATTGATAATGGCCATCCTGACTGGAGTTAGGTGGTTTTAACTTGCATTTCTTTGATGACTAGTGAGGCTGAGCATTTTTTCATGTGTATGTTGGCTGCTCGTATGTCTTCTTTTGAGACGTTTCTATTCATATCTTTTGCCCCTGCTTGTTTTTTTCTTTTTGGCATGTTTGAGCTCCTTGTAGATCCTAGATGTCAGGCCTTCGTCAGATATACAGTTGGCAAATATTTTTTTCCAGACTGTGGGCTGTCTCCCTGCTCTCTTGATGGTTTCTTTGGCTTTGCAGAAGCTTTTCAGTTTGATAAGGTTCTCACTTGTCTATCTTATCTCTTAGGGCATGGACACTTGGGGTTTTGATCAGAAATTGGTTGCCAGTTCCAATTTCCAGAAGGGTGTCTCCTGCATTTTCTAAGGCTGAGAGTACTGGATTATTGTACATTGTCATCTGATAAAGCAGTGACTTTAATCAAGTGGTCCAGTCACCCCCAGAATGGAGTGTATTTGTTTTGCACAAGTTTTGAAGGTCCTGCCCTCAGGTTTATCACTTGGACTTCTCCAATTCTCGTGTTCTCATTTGTAAAGTGAGAATATAAGACTGGGTTTATTTAAAACAGACCTTTAAAAAATTATGGCAAAATATACAGAACATAAAATATACTATCATAACCATACTGAGGTGTACAGTTTAATGGTATTAGGTACACCTACATTGTTGTACAGCCATCACCTCCATTCATCTGCAGAACTCTTTTCATTCTGCAAAACTGAAACTTCATAACATTAACCAAAAGCTCCCCATTCCCTCTCCCCCTAGCCCTTGGCAACTATGATTCTACTTTTTCTTTATGAATTTGACAACTCTAGATACCACATATAAGTAGAATCATACAGTATTTGTCTTTTGGTGACTAGCTTATTTTGCTTAGCATAATGTGTTCAAGATTCATCCATGTTGTAGCATGTTTCAGAATTTTATTTCTTTTCAAGGCTGAGTAATATTCCATTGAATGTATATATCATTTTTTTAAAGAGACGTGGTCTTACTCTGTCAGTTGGGCTGGAATGCAGTGGCACAATCATAGCTCACTGCAGTCTCTAGCTTCTAGACTCAAGCAATTCTGCTGCTTCAGCTTTCTGAGTAGCTGAGACATCACTCAGTTTATATCACATTAAAAAATCTATATATCCATTGATAGTCACTGGGGTTACTTCCATATTTTGGCTACTGTGAATAATGCTACTACAAACATGGGTGTCTAAGAATCTCTTAGGATCCCTGCTTTCAATTCTTTGGGGGTATATACCCAGAAAGTAGAATTACTGGGTCACGTCATAGTACTTCTTTAAGTTTCAGAGAAACCATCATACTGTTTTCCATAACATGTACACTATTTTACATTTCCAGGACTGAATATTTTAAAGTATCCCTTCCATGTTTAGAATTCTAGAACCCAATACTTGTTTTTAGATAACCCCTTTGAGCCTTCTCCTTTTTATCTAGAAATCCTGCTCACCATGGAAAAAAGCTCAGATGTCTTCTACCCCAGAAATCCTTTGTTTGGGTCATATTCCTTTATAGCACCCTTATTTACCAGTGTCAAACCCTAACCATGTTTTAAATGTATTTCTTATTTTTCTATAGAACATGCATTCTTGAAAGGCAGAGATTAGATATTATTCTTCATTATCTCTTCAGTGCCTGACACAGAAGAGTCAAACAGCAAATTGTCTGATGAATGAATGTATGGGTTGGAACGAAATAGGGTCAAATATTTCCAGATGATGAATTGAAGAAGAGGTCTAAATAGTAAAACTGGAGGATAACGTTTCTCCTAAGGCAACATATTTCCCTGGAGAGGCTGGGATTCAAATCATAATAGTGATGAGGGTAAGCCCAATGGTATACAGGCCTCATGTAGTTCTATCCCAACCAACAGGCAGGGCCGAATCTTGCCACCTGGACGCTGGGTTATCTGGCTTAACATTCTTTCTCCTGCTGGGTGACATACTCAGAGGGGGACTGTGTACAAGGTTTATCAATGCCCTGTCAACACGGAAGTGCCCAAGGAGCATTCAATGCCCACCCACGGCAGAAGATCGAAGGGGCATTCTCCAAACACCCCCATTTGGTGTGAGAGAGAACTCGTCCTGGAGGCTGGAGGCGACCTTGAAGTTCAATGGCTTGAGACCTAGTATCTTGAAAGATGTAGCTGAGTTTCAGAGAAAACAAGAGGCCACTCCCAAGTTATGTGGCAAGAGGGCCTGGAGTTATGTGGTCGTAGGCCTGGAGATCCAGACAGATGCTCTTCGCCCACCGATAGAAACTCATTTTAAGCCACCCTGTGAAGCCCGGGAGGGCAAGGCTGTCACTGGATACCGTCAAAAGACAACGCCTCAGTAAGTCGCTTCCATCCCACGCCAAGTAAGAGGCCCGGGGACCGTGCGAGAGAGTCGGTGATCTGTCTGGATGCAAACAGCAGGACCACACTCTCCCGGGGCAAGAGCCCTCCCGTCGGGCTGTTTTTGCGCCTCTGCAAACTCTTTCTCTTGGGTCGTTTTCGCGCCAACCCGGTATCGAGGGCGTCCAGAAATCCTGGGAGTGGAAACCGCGGTCCCGGTGTCCGCTCGGAAGCGGCGCGGGGAGATGCTGCCCGCCTGTCTGCCCGGGGCGGGGACCCGGGAGCCGGCACGCGCTGGCCGGGCCTTGGAGGCGTGGGAGGGGCAGGGGCGGTGCGTGGCCTCTGCTGGGACCGCTCCGCGGTATCAGGCGCAGCCGGGCTGAGACCGCCACGCGGGGCGCAGGTTCGCGGCGCGGGGGCTGCTTGGTGAGCCGCGAG
>NW_007094480.1:45038-57158 GCF_000164805.1 Carlito syrichta
GGGGAGCGGGTCCCAGCGGGAGAGAAGTGCGGGGTGCGGGGAGCCTGCGCTGATCTGGGAGCCGGGTGTCCGGGGCGCTGGGGGAGCACATCCTCCAGGCACGTTCCTGCCGCGGGACGGAGTTGGGGGTGGGGGGCGAAGAAGCAGCGTCCCTCTGCTTCTGGAGGCAGCCAGAGCACCCCAGATCCTGGCGGGAAGCAGGGGCGCATTTTGGGGGACAAAAAGCCTCGGCCAAGGGAGAGATTTGACTTAGAGGAACCTCGGGAATTTACGAACTATTGATCTCATCTGATACTTTATTCACGAAGCCTGGGGTCTTTCTGGGGGGCAGGGAGAGTACTTTGGGGACGAGCAGAAAGATCATCTCTGATCCCGATTGATCACCCCCGTGCTGGGTGCACTCCAAGCTCACACTGCATGGTTCTGGACTTGACTGTGTTAGCAACTCCAAGGACACTTCTCTCCCCCCCCCCCCCGTCCCCAACAAGCAAGCAAACAACACTTTTCTCCCCGGATGCCATTCTTTCTGTCTTGTTTCATTGCTATGGATTTAGTGAACTAACCTGGGATTGTCGCTAAACCTCCAAGTTGTATGTAAAATATGTGTGCGCCCATACATGCATTTTTCAGAGGAGATTTATTTTATTTTATTTTCCCAAAGATCAAATAGCTAAAATCACAGCTTTGAACTTAATCAACTTGGCAAGTCTTGACAGTCTTCACTGTCACTGGATTGCAGATTCTTATTTAAAAAGAAGGCAATTGAGAGAAAAATTCTAGAGGCAACTAGAAATATTGAGGAGAGGGATTTTCTTCAGGAATCAAGGAGGACACCTCTCACTCAGTCACACCCTTATCTGGGTAAAGCATTGATCTGTTTTCCACCAGTACGAAATCAAATTAGTTTTCAAATATGTAGGCTAAGAAGTCAAAATAAGTCTTTATGAAAGAAAGGTCTATTCAAGTTTTTTCTTGACAACCCAAAGGGATCCCAGGGTCCTCTCCAAGGACTCTGGGGAAAAGGTAAGAGATAAAGTATTCTAAGTGAATACTTTCCTAGCTCACCGGCAGCTTGAGAAAGAAAGAGAAAATCCACTGTGACCTCAGTATTGGGGTAGCAATAGAAAAACCCAATGTGTGTGTGTGTGTGTGTGTGTGTGTGTGTGTGTGTGTGTATGTATGTGTGTGTGTGTGTTGGGGAAGGACTTGGGTATGCAGGGACATTGTTGAGTAAGGATCTTAACATATCCAACAGAACTTACCTGCAAAAGTAACAAGACACCTTAGAAAAATCACATTTGATATTGATTCTTTACTCATTCCCACTCAATGGGCAGGAATACTCCACAAAGTAGTATCTGCTGCCACTCAAATAGGTATCCTTTCTGATCTTGCCTTCTTTATCCACAGAATCCTTGAATCCTAATCTTTGAGGTTCATGGGTGTGCTGGCATTAGGATAGCGGTCCACAAACTGTGTTCCCAAAACACTGACATCCAGCAGCTAGCCTCAAACAATCACAAAGAAAAAAAAATACAGGCTAAGATTGTAAGCTTTTTCTTCACAAGGTCATTCCAACCTTTGATGCTTGCTTTTATTCATGTGGCGCTCAGCTCAGTTCACACTTAACGTATTTGGTTATGTCGAAGCTTAATACATCATTATTTCTGGCTTATAAAGAGCCCATTAGTTCCAGGTGGTCTGTAACCTTGCGTGTAAGAACTACTGCTGTGGCAAAATAAGGAATACACCGAGGGCTGTGCCACATTATTCTTTAATGTCCTTTGAGTTTAAGTGATTTGTTTGTGGACCATCTGGTGCTCTGGGTTGTGGCGGTGAATTACACAGGACCCTAGGGCTAGGGAGGAAAGAAGCTGCCTCATCCCACCTTGCTCATGGCCCAGACCGGTTTTTGTGTGCTGTTTTTAACATCACACTTATTTTGTAAACTCAAGCCATACTTTTGGCAAGGCTCATGGACGAGAACTTACATTGCTTTGTCACCTCCTCCCTTACAGTTGATTCGTTTGTCTTCAATAAGCCCAAGTTGAACTGTTACTTTTCACAACAATAAGGTGGTTGTTTCTCCCCACAAGGATTGTTGTTTAAAATGGCCCCTATAACATACCCAAGGGTATATTTGGCAATGACAGGAATTGTAATTATTCTCTTTATTTCAAAAGTCATTAAAGAACTCAGTTTTTTAATTTTAATTTTTTTAGTTAGAGTCTCACTCCTTCACCCAGGCTGGAGTACAGTGGCACACACGCTCACGGCCACCCCAGCGTCGACTTGCTGGGCTCCGGCGATCCTTCTGCCTCTGCCTGCCAGGTAGCCAGAACTACAGATGCACGCTACCACACCCGGCTATTTTAAATTTTATTGTAGAGATGAGGTCTCGCCAAGTTGCCCAGGCTGATCTCGAACCCGCGGGCTCAGGCAATCCACTCTCCTCCACCTCCCAAAGTGCTAGGATTACAGGCTGAGCCACAGAACCCGGCCGAAAATATTTTTTTAAAAATTGCATTTGTAATGAACACATACAGACTTTTTTCCTTGTCATTTTCTAAACAAATACAGTATAACAGCTATTTATATAGCAATTATGTTGTCTTAGGTATTATAAATAATCTAGAGATGAATTAAAGTCTGGGAGAGGATGTGAATAGGTTACTGCATATACAACACCATTTTATATTAGGGACTTACATATCTTTAGATCTGGGTGTCTGAGGAGGACCTGGAATCAATTCCTCTCAGATACCAAGGAATGACTGTACAATGTTTGATTTTTCCATCCTTCTGGGATAACGTCTAACTCATCTTTGTAATTAATGGGCACTTATGGTTTCCCTCTTGCCTACTCATTGTAAGAGGCTGCCCAGCCCTGCAATAAGATTGCTCCAGTCTATATCCTGGTTCACCATGAACCAGCTGTGTGACCAGGAGCACATCACTGCCTTCTCTGTGCCTCAGTTTTCTCATCTGTAAACAGAACAATCATAGTACCACCTTACCGGTTTTTGCGAATATTAAATGAATATTTATATATGCAAGACACTTAGAGTAGTGCTTTGTACATGGGAGGCACTATTATGTTTTATTATTAGCTATTTTTCCTTTCCAGCCTCATCTTCTGATGCCACCTAACATTGCAGCCATGCCGAGCTCAATGCCTTTGCTCACACCATTCTCTTTGTCTGGGATACCTTCCTCAATTGGAAACAAACTCTTACTTTTATTAAATTCAGCTTAAAGGTTTCCTCCTTAGTGACTTTCCTTTAGTGCTTTCTCTCATTTTCCAGGTATCTATTCCCTCCTTTCTTTGTGATCTCAGTAGCCTTGTACCAATCAGCTATCAAATGACTTACTGATTGCCAACTACCTAACATTTACTGAGCACTTATTATGTGTCTGGTATGGTGCAGAGTGTTTTTCTAGCTATTTTTTGATACACAGACAGTTCTGTGATATGGACTTATATTTTGTTAAACTAAATCTCTGTGCTCATTTCCCCCTGCTGAATGTGAGAGTGGCTTATACATCCGTGTGTGTTCCTCAGATTGTATCTCTAGGACCTTGCAGAGTACCTAATTAATAATGGGCACTCCATAACTGTGTAAATGGATACACTTTACCAACAGTTATTTACATCCAAAGAATAAGCTAATTATAAGTAACTCTTCTTTTAGCCTATGTGCCTTTCTCAATGCAAAAACTCACATTCAAATTTTTTTAAAACTGCTAATAAGCAAGAAGAAAGAAGCTAAAATTGTACTCCTCCCAGCCCTAAAGAGCTTAAACAACTCATTTAGGGACACACAACCACTAAATGGTTAAACTAAGCTCTTAACTGCTGTGTTATACTACTTACTAGTCCCACCTCCCCAAATACACACATATCCCTACACCAAAGACAATGCTAGCTATTAAAATGAATTGGAAGAGCTGAAATTTGAAATTAAATCTACCACAAATACAATGTGGCAATGCATGAAGTCCACATTTTAAAAATTCACAGTATTCAGTCTTTTCCTGTCTTTACATGTCCTGTTCCCTCGGTTATTTAGAGTAATCCTGATGAAAATACAGATTGAGAGGCAGCCCTGAGAGGTCAGGTAGACAGAGAGTCAAAGTCAGAAAAACCTGAGTTTGGATCCCAGCAAAGCCCTAGATGAGATACCAGAGGCAAGCTGTAACCCATCGCTCACTCTTAGTCTCTTTTGTGAAAAAAAGTTAGTAAGAAATACTTTTCTGATCTTCCATATGACTCAACAATTCCTCTATTGGGAATATACCCAGAGGAACTCAAATCATTCTACAAAAAAGATGCCTGCACACGTATGTTTGTTGCAGCTCTATTCACAATAGAAAAAACATGGAACCAACCATGCCGCCCATTCAAGCTGGACTGGATTAAAAAAATGTGGTGCAAATACACAATGGAATATTATGCAGCCATAAAGAAGGACAAACATATGGACTTCGCAGCAACTTGGATGGATTCAGAGTCAATCATACTCAGTGATCTATCACAGAAACAAAAAACAGAGTCCCATATGTTCTCACTCATAAGCAGAACTTGAACAATTATCATAATACTATATAATACTATAAGAAAGGAATTGGCAGTAGTGGGAAACTGCCTGGGGGGAGTGTAATTGGTAGTTGAGAGAAACCGCTGGGGAGGGAGGGCACACCTCATGAACAAGGGTACCTGCATAATCAGTGTCTGTATACCTAACCCTGAATTGTACCCCACAGCTTTATAATAATTTTAAAAAATACTTTTCAGCATTTTGTGAAATTTCAAAGTGACATAATGGTGACATACATCACACTTGGTTAATGGTAGGTCTTGTTGTTACGTCTCTAATGGTGACACCCTATGGCTTGCCCACGTAGGGACCGGGCCAAATTGTTTTCCAAAGCCCACACATGGCTTTCCCCACCTCCCTTCCCCTTCCCCCCACCACAAATCCTTCATTTTAATTCTCATGGTAATTTAACTTTTATATTTTTATTAGATGCATTTAGTAACTTGCCTCCCAGTCATTTTCTTGGAAATTCAATCTCTTCTCCATGGGGTCTCTTGAGATTAAAGAGAAAGAAGTGGCAAATTTGGAGTGTTAGAGCCATTTTCATTTAAAAGTATATCCTTATTTTTGTTACTCTGTCATTAATGTTTTCTGTTTTCCCTTATCAGCAAGTTATTTCTCGTTTGACATGTATTGCCAAACTGAACTCTCTTGTTTTCTTGCAAGATGAGAGAAGGCAACCATGAATGAGCCACTCGACAATTTAGCAAATGCTTCTGCTTTCCCCGATTATGCAGCTGCTTTTGGAAATTGCACTGATGAAAAAATCTCATTCAAGATGCGCTACCTCCCAGTTATTTACAGCATTATCTTCCTCATGGGCTTTCCAGGGAATGCAGTCGCGATCTCCACTTACATTTTCAAAATGCAGCCCTGGAAAAGCAGCACCATCATCATGCTGAACCTGGCCTGCACAGATCTGCTGTATCTGACCAGCCTCCCTTTCCTGATTCACTACTACGCCAGTGGGGAAAACTGGATCTTCGGGGATTTCATGTGCAAGTTTATCCGCTTCAGCTTCCATTTCAACCTGTACAGCAGCATTCTCTTCCTTACCTGTTTCAGCATCTTTCGCTACTTTGTGATCATTCACCCGATGAGCTGCTTTTCCATTCACAAAACCCACTGGGCAGTGGTAGCCTGTGCTGTGGTGTGGATCGTTTCGCTGGTGGCTGTCATCCCCATGACATTCCTGATCACATCCACCACCAGGACCAACAGATCTGCCTGCCTTGACCTCACCAGTTCGGATGACCTCACTACTATTAAATGGTACAATCTAATTTTGACTGCAACCGCTTTCTGCCTCCCCTTGGTGATAGTGACACTTTGCTACACAACAATCATCTACACCTTGACCCAAGGACCTCAGACTCACAGCTACCTTAAGCAGAAAGCTCGAAGGCTAACCATTCTGCTACTCCTTGTGTTTTATGTATGTTTTTTACCCTTCCATATCTTGAGGGTCATTCGGATTGAATCTCGCCTGCTCCCAATCAGCTGCTCCATCGAGAACCAGATCCATGAAGCTTACATCGTTTCCAGACCCTTAGCTGCCCTGAACACCTTTGGGAACCTGTTACTGTACGTGGTGGTCAGTGACAACTTTCAGCAGGCCGTCTGCTCCATGGTGAGATGCAAAGTGAACGGAGACCTCGAGCAGGCAAAGAAAATCAGTTACCCCAACCACCCTTGAGCTTCATTTACTTAGCCGAAAGAAAATCATTTACCCCAACAACCCTTGAAATGCATCATTTACTCAACCACAAACATAAGGTTGCTGATCATTTACTTTACACTTGTGAGAAGTCCAGACTATCTCCCTCAGGAGAACCTCTAGTAAATACTGTATACTCAAGTAATTATGTGACAAAGCCAGGGCAGGGGGTATTCGGAGTTCTTTGCATCTCTCTGTTGAGATCCTCCCTTGAGTAGATATAAGGGTGGGAGGCATGCATATGGGTGAAGCATTCATACATAGACTTACAAATGGCTAGAACTCAGGGGCATCTTAGAGAACATCTGTCTCCGTCAACTTACCGTATATGCATGGAAAATGAAGCCCTGGATCTCTCAGTAAATGAGTGCCAAGGTACGAGGAAACCAGTCTTTTCATTCACTGTTTCATGCTCCTCCATACTCTAGTGCCTGTTTGCATTGAACCACTAGACAGCTAAAACCATGACTTGTGTCTTTAAGAACATTTTAAAAAACTTTCTTATCTTTACAAGTTGTTTTCTTCAAGTTTTGCTTTGAGAATATGAAACTAGGTTTTTTGCTAGGCGTTAGTGAGTTCTGTAGGCTAAAGCAAGCTAGTAAAACATATTTGAAATAATTCAAGGATGTCAACACAAAAAGTTGAAATGAGTACCTGTAGGATATTTAGCGTGCTATGTCTTTATTGTTGTAGACCATTTTAGAAGTTGTTATTAAATTTTTATTTTTAAAAATGCAATTGTTTTTGTAATTATCAACACATCCTGGGAAAGGAGGAACACTTTTGGGGAGCAGAAGTACTTACAAATATCATGTTTGTATTGAATGTTAAATCAGATCTAACATTGTTTTAATTTTTGTGGGAAAACGTTCTCGGAGACACTAATTCTCTTTAGATAGCTTGCTCTATTTTAATAGCTAAAGCTATTTTTGAATTTTACGCATGTATAATTTTCAGTAAATGTAAATATTTGAGAAAAAGCCAGGTCTAGATATTTAAAACCCTGGTAAATGTGTTGCTACAGTTAATAAACTTATTTAAAAGCACTGAGTTGGCTGATGGGCATATTTTTTTATGTGAAAATACATCTTTATCACGATTATATTTTCATGAAACTTATTTTCTCCATGGTTGGAGAACAAAGGTAAGTTTAAGACTCGGTTACAGAACACAGGAGAAAGCAGAGAAAAGGGTACTATAGGAATTCCCTTTCTCTCCCCATCTCTATTCCTATTCCTTATTTGAGAACATGGCTTTCCAGTTCTTGTAGGCCATTGCATCTGGTCCAAACCTTTGAGAACATGACTTTCCAGTTCTTGTAGGCCATTGCATCTGGTCCAAACTTTTGAGAACATGGCTCTCCAGTTCTTGTAGTCCATTGCATCTGGTCCAAACTTTTGAGAACATGACTTTCCAGTTCTTGTAGGCCATTGCATCTGGTCCAAACTTTTGAGAACATGGCTCTCCAGTTCTTGTAGGCCATTGCATCTGGTCCAAACTTTTGAGAACATGACTTTCTAGTTCTTGTAGGCCATTGCATCTGGTCCAAACTTTTGAGAACATGACTTTCGAGTTCTTGCAGGTCATTGCATCTGACTTAGACCTAAGAGAGGATGCTCATCAGGGGCCTCTGTAGAGCATGTTGGAAGAGAAAAAGGAAGTCAATGCCTCTGAACGTGAACTTTCCTGGGTGATGGTGCTTTCTCCAACCACCACCTTCTGAGGCTTTCTGTAACTAGAAGACCCAACTTGCTCACGTGCCTTGACTATACAGATGGACAAGTATCCAGAGGTCCACTTGGAACTCAGGTAACTCTCTGAGCTATCACTGAAGTGCAGTCCGATGATCCTTCATGCCATGGCTGTTGGTATTCTAGCCTCAGGCACAATCCCGTTTGCTTTCTTTACCCGTCTCTATTCCTTCTTATTTCAAAGAATTCACCCGCCAGAGAAAAGCCACCTCTACCTTCTTCATGTCTTTCTCAACCCGGCTCTGTAGTTTCTTTTATCCTTTGCCTCTTGCCGCCAAAGTACAGAAAAATAAATCACCTCTCTTTGTGACACGAATTCTTCTACCGTATCTATGGTCTTGATTTTGCCCTCGGAGGGACCTTGCTCCAACACTTAATCCCACTTTCTCAAATTTTTTAACATTTTTATTACCCCAGATAATTGACCTTAGCTTGGGAGCATGCATAATTTTCCATTATCCTCAAAATGTCTTCTCTCGATTCAGCTTTTCTGTCATCCTATTACCTGACCTGCTTCCCGCAATATGGGTTAGGTGCGGATGGTAGTCTGCCCTCCAGGGTTCTGCCAATTGAACATAATCACAAAGATCCAAACTAAATTGAATTCCAAGGGTCAATTTTATTTTCCAAAGTGAAGAGTTCTGGGCTAATTGTGCTGGAGGATGCAGTTTTGAACTGAGGCCCAAAAAAGGGATGGATGATATTTCTCAGACTAGATAGGACCTGCGTGACCTTGCCTCATAAAACTACTCACAGGCAAAGAAAGAAAGTATAAGAACAAAAAAAGCAGAGCTCTGATTGTGTCTGCCAGGGAGACGGAGCTGCCAGGGTCTGATCACTGTGTAAGGACCGGAAATGCAAGTCTGTCTTGCTGCATCTGAGTACAGGGAAGAAAAACCTGGTCAAAACTTCTGAGAGATAATAATTCTTCCACTTTGTTTTTAAACTTTGCATTGTGGAAAGTTTCAGTCACAAAATTAGAATAAGTAGCAAAATGACTTCATACAACATGTCTCAATTTCACAAATAGTCAACATCTTACCATGCTTTCTTTCAGAATCACTTTTCACACTTCTTTTGTTGTAATATTTAAAAGTAAATCCTAGACAAAAGAGTTCTACCTATAAATGCTTCAACATGGATCTCTTTCGAAACATACAAAACTAGAATGAAATAAAAAATGATTCCTTAATATTATGCAGTACTAATCTGTGTTTCATTTCCCATTTGCCTCAAAAGCATGCTTTTGTATTTTTGTTTTTTTATTTTCTTTTCAAAATCAGGATTCAAATAAGATCTATTTATTGCATTTGATTGCTGTGACTCTTATAGTTACTTTAATCTATTTGAGTTGCCTCTCCCTTTATTCACTGCTGTTAATTTACTAAAGAAATCAAGTCGTTTGCCCTGTATAGTTTTCCCATTGTGGGTTTGACTGTTTTGGTTTCATTTTGTGGTTTATCACGTTTCTCTTATTCCCACATTTGCTGTAATGTGGGAGGTAGAGCTAGAGGTTAGATTAGATGCAGAGGTTTTTTTTCCTTCCTTCCTTCCCTCTCTCTCCCCCTTCCCTTCCTCCCTTCCTCCTTCATTCCTTCTTTCTTTTCTTTTTCCAAGAACACTAATCCACCTCAGAAGGTGCTTATGTCTGCCCTGTGCTTAGCAATTGAGCAGGGGTTTCAAAATGCATCGTCCTGATTTTTCTGTCATAAAATTCCCCAGTTTCCTTTGCCTTCACAGCTTTATGTCTAGTTTTGTCAGTTGCTTATTGCTGTTTTGATCCACTAGGAGATGTTAAAAATTCTAACATTCCTCTACTTTTATTATTTTTAGCTTTTCTAGACAGAAGATCTTTGACTCATAGAGTATTTCTTACATTTTCATTCTCAACGTGATTCCCACCGATCAGATTTAGCTACTCTTTCTCCTTTGGGAAGGCACAAGAAAGGGATGGGGGAGAAAATGTGGAAGCTGCCTCCTAGCACTTTCTCCATGAGACTACACGTGTGGACAGAATTTTGACAAGGTTTTCTTTCACTATGGACCAAGTTTTTGTTCTTGTAACTCTATGGGGTTAACAGCCAAGCTTATGATCCTCAGGACTGGAGTGACTCACTTGGGGAAGGAGATTATCAGGGGAGATGATTTTTTGCAACACTTCTCCTCCAAACCCACCTTGGTGCCTTTGTAACCCCTTGGACCAGTGCAGACATTTAGATTTTCCTCCAGAAGCCTCTAAGAAGGGCAGAAGATGTTAATTAACTCCAAGGCCATGTAGCACCTGAGGTCAAACATTCTCTTCTGTTTTAATTTTATTAAATCCTATCCAGTAACATCATTTAATGTAATCTATCTGATATTATACAATGAGCTCAAATGTTGTCATATGATACAATGCAACATAAAAATGCTTGAAGGGTGAGCGCTTCTTCCATTGTTGAGTCCCAGGAAAAAACTAAATTGTAATATGTGCTGATCTGTCTTATAAATTCTACTTTCCTTCCATGCTTCTGTCTGCATGTTTCTATTGATCTGTCTTTTGTTTCATTAATCCTGCCTTGTACCGTATACTGTATTAAACACATTCATTGAATTCTTAACTTCAGATTTTGTGTTCCTTAATTTATAGAATTTTGCATTTCCTAGTCTCTTAATCTATTTTGTCCACCTTCCTATATTTTCCTGAACCAAATAATCAGAGTTATTTTAAAGTTCTTATCTGTCCTTCCAATATCTGAATTACCTTTGGGTCTACTTCAATTGTCTGACATTTATTTCATGTTTACTGGTCATATGACCTTGTCTTTTTGCATATCTATTATTTTTTTTTATTGAATGACAGAAATGACATATGAAAAAATAAAAAGATCTCCCCTGAGAGATTTACTTTTCCTTCAGCTGGGAAAATAAACTTGAAAATGTACTTCTTTACATTGTAACTAGGGACTAAACTGGGTTGTGACTAGGCTTCACTTTTGTTGCAGTTCAGTAAACCTCTCCTTGGCCTTTCTTTACTAGCAATTTATTAGTGTCTTTAAATTTAATGTGTATCTCTTATAGATAGTTCTTGAGTTCTGTTTTCTATCCAAACTAACAATCTATGCCTTTTAATTGGAGTATATTCAATGTGCTTATTGATAGGATTAGATTCAAGTCTACCATCTTGCTGTTTTCTTCCCCATTTGTCTCTTCTTTGTTGTTTCTTTGTTGCTTCTCTTCAGTGCTCTTTTAGATGAATAACATACTTTTAATATTCTAATTTGCTTCCTCTATTGAATTTCTAGCTATTTATCTTTTTATTTTATAGCATTTTGCTGGGATTATAAATATGCTACCTCAGTGATCAGAAAGGATTTAAAGTTAATTATGTCTACATAAAGTTAATTACATCGAACATCTACATTTTTTCTATTGTCAACTTCTCTCCTCTCATTTCATACTTGATACTTTAGACTTTTCTCTTCCGCCTTCTTACTTTTACCTTCAAAATATAATAACATAGCAGCAGTATCATACTTTAACTTCTATTGCTGTCAGTACTTTAACTTTGAAACATATTATAAACTTACAATTATTATTTTTTACTTTACTCACTTGTCCTTTAAGACAATTACAATAATTTAAAAAAAAAGAGTCTTTTATATTTTCCTACTTATTTATAAATACCAATGCTTATCACTTTTTCCTGGAGATAAGAGTGTTCATCTGATATCCTTTTCTTCATATATAAATATTTATTTTAAGGTAGATCTGATGAAGATAAGCTTTTTCAGCATTTATCTGAAAAATGTCATTATTTTACCATTTTTAAGAAAGGTGTTTTCACTGAACATAGACTTGACACTGGATAGAGGATTGTTACTTTTAATTTCAGCACTTCAGAGATGTGAATCCATTATCTTTTAATTTGTATTGTTTCTGATAAAAAGTTAGCTGTAACTCATATCATTGTTTTCTGTAGGTAATATTTTTTCTTTTTCCTCTGGTTCTCTTAAGACTTTTTCCTTTATTTCTAGTTAAAAATAATTTGACTATTTTTTTTTTTTTTTTTTTT
>NW_007094480.1:57377-65774 GCF_000164805.1 Carlito syrichta
GATTCTTCCTTCCTTCCTTCCTTCCTTCCTTCCTTCCTTCCTTCCTTCCTTCCTTCCTTCCTTCCTTCCTTCTTTCTTTCTTTCTTTCTTTCTTTCTTTCTTTCTTTCTTTCTTTCTTTCTTTCTTTCTTTCTTTCTTTCTTGTCAATGTCTCACTCTGTTATCCAGGCTGGAGTGCGGTGGCAGGCTCACAGCCACTGCAGCCTCGACCTGCTGGGTTCTGGCAATCCTTCTGCCTCAGCCTTCCAAGTAGCCAGAACCACAGACATGTGCTACCATGCCCAGCTATTTTTTTTATATATATATTGTAGGGATGAGGTCTCACCAAGTTGCCCAAGCTGGTCTCAAATCCCTGGGCTCAGGTAATACTCTCACCTCAACCTTCCAAGGTGCTGGAATTACTGACTTGCGTCACCTTGCCTGGCCAATTTCTTTGTATTTCTAATGCTTAGGAATTAATAACATTCTTGAGTCTATAATTTAATATTTTCATCAAATTATAACATTTTCAATCATTATTTCTTTGTTTATGTATTCTTCCCTATCTTCACTTTCTTTTTCTTCTGAAACTTCAGTTGCACTGATGTTGTATAGTTTAGTATTACTGCACAGATCACTGAGACTTTGATCATTTCTTTTCCAACTTAGAGCTCTTGTTCTTCAGATTTTTTTCCAGTTAATAGTTTCTTCCATTAGCTCCAGTTTACTGTGAAACTCAATCAGTGAATTTTTATTAAAGTTATTTTACTTTTGGTTCAATAATTTCTATCTAATTCCACTTTTCTGCTGAGGTTTCCTCTTTATTCACTAAAAAAATATATTTTCTTTTAACTCTAAGCATATTTAAGTAGCTGCTTTAACAATTTTGTCTTAATTTCAGCATTTGGTCTTATTAGTTTTCTATGGCTGCTGTGACAAATTAACACAAATGTAGTGGCTTAAAAGAACACAAATATATTCTTTTTCAGAGGTCAGAGGTCGAAAACCAACTTCCCTGGGCCAAAGTCAAGGAGTTGGCAGAACTGCATTACTTATAGTGTTACGACCGAGTAAGCGAGAAGAAGTCATGCCAGCAAAGTCTAATTAATTAGAGTTCTTTATTAACTCATGGATCAAGAGCAGGCAAACACCAAAAAAAAACACAACAATTCTTTACAAATCGATGCAGTTTGTGACAATAGGTAAAATTTTATAGGTAAAATTTGCAGAATTGGCTATGTAGTGACTCAGTGACCATAGCAACTATTAGCTAACAACTTGGCAACCAAAATGGGAACTTTTGATTGTTAGGGAGCTTTGATTAATTTTATGTCCAGGTATAGCCAGTGTTCAGAAAGTCCTTGGAGTTCTGCCATTGAGATATAGTTTAAGGTAGTTACATAGAGATAAGAAAGAAGAATTATTATACAATGGAGTTATCTTGGTTAGGTTACTAACAGAATATAAGAAGAAAATATAACAATGGGGTTTTGTAAAGCATAACATTTGATTTCAGTTAACAAAGCATACAATTACATGGAACTTAGGGCTAAGGAGCTTTGTAACAGTCAGCAGGAGACAGTCAGCACGACCTGCCCAAAGGAGACAAAGTTGGGGTCTGGGGTCATGGGAACATTACTGTAATCATATGTAGGCATTGATTCTTAGGTCAGGCAGGTAACTAAGATGAAAGTATTAAACAAAATGGAGTAAGCTGGTTAATATTATTATTTTGCTAGCAATTTGTTTTTGTTTTTTCTTTTGAGTTGGTGTCTCACTCTGTCGCCCAGACTGGAGTGCAGTGACCGCTCCCGGCCACCGCAGCCTCGACCTGCTGGGCTCCGGCGATCCATCCGCCTCAGCCTTCCGAGTAGCCGGAACTACAGGCATGCGCTACCACGCCCGGCTGATTTTTTGATTTATTGTAGAGATGAGGTCTCGCTGCCCAGGCGGGTCTCGAACCCGCGGGCTCGGGCAATCCACTCACCTCAGCCTCCCAAAGGCGCGGGATTACAGGCTGAGCCACCGAGCCCGGCTAGCAATTTGATTTTATTAACTGATTTAGCTCATTTCAATAGAACTTCATAGAATAGGGATCCCCAACCTTTTTGGCAACAGAGACCAGTTTTGTGGAAGACAATTTTTTCATGATGAGGAACGAGATATGTGCAGTCAAATCTCACTGCTAATTTTAATCTGTATTTGCATCCACTCCCCAGTGCTAGCTCTACCTCAGATATCAGGCATTAGATTCTCTTGAGGAGCATGCAACCTGGGTCCCTTGCATGCGCAGTTCACAATGAACTGGTTTGTGCTCTTATGAGAATCTAATGCCTCCATTGATCTGACAGAAGACAGAGCTTGGGTGGTGATGAAGGTGATGGGGGGGTGGCTGTGAATAAAGGTGAAGCTTCACTGGCTTGCCTGCCACTCACCTCCTGCTGTGCGGCCAGGTCCTGGCAGGCCAAGGACTGGTATCTGCCTGGGGGTTGGGGACCCCTCCTCTAGAGGACAACCCATTTCCTTGTGTTTTCTAGCTTCAAGGGGTCACCTGCATTCCTTAGCTCATGGCTTCTTCACCTGTCTTCAAAATCAGTGGCATATCATCTTCAAATCTCTCTGACCTCTACTTCTAACTGAACTTCTGTCTCTGATGCTAATTCTTCTGTTTTCGTTTTGCTATAACTCCTGTGATTACATTAGGCCCACCCAGATAATACAGAATAATATCCTCATCTCAAAATTCATCACTCCTTTTTGCCATGTGAGGTAACATAGTCATAGGTTCTGGGGATTAGGATGTGGACATTTTGAGAAGGCTTACCGCAGTGGATCAGTCACATTGAGGTGATTTTGTGCCTTCGTTATGACACACATTTTTCTGTTTTGTATGTCTAATGATATTTTACTGAATATGAGATATTGTAAATAAATCACTGTAGAGATTCTATTATTGTCCTCTGAAGACTTTGCTTTCTAGTAAGAGATCCATTGCTTGCTAATCGCCTTGAAATTGTGTTGGTTTGGCTTTATGACTTTGAACAACATATTTGTGACAAGCCCAAGATGTTTTCCAAGACTGTCTTGGACCCAATGACAAATTCAATTTCTCCTATTATCTTGTCCAGACTTGGGTCTAGCCTTTTCATATTTTTCTTAAAGTAGATCTAGAGTAGGGCTTGCTCTAGGGTCTGGTCTTTACTCATAAGGTAGTTTTCTCCTGCTCCAGCTGGATGAGCTAGTGGAGTGTTAATGAGATTTTTCCCCTCTGGTCGAGCTAAAACTTCAATGTTTCCTATCATGCCTTGATCACTAGTATCTTAAGATGTTCCCATAATAGCTGCTTCTGATTAGTCAGAAGTGGTCTCTCCCTGCACACACAGCCCTTGGCTCAAGAATTCTAGCAAATATATTTTCCCCTATTTTCCTCATGCTTTCTTCTGCCTTGGTATGTTGCTCCAAATATTGCAGACACTCCAGCTATGTCAAGCACTGACCTCTGCCTTCTCAGTGTAAAAGGGGCCATCATGCTCTGTTTAGACTCCAGATCTCTGACCCATGGTCAGGAAATTATGCCTAGCTAGAGTGCTGGGGTGATTATGGGGCCACAGTATTGCTCTTTCTATTGTCTCATGCCTTAAAACATTTGATTAATATATTTTGTCCAGTTTAATTGTTGCTACCCATGAGAGAGCCTCTTTCGGGTTCTACTCAGTTTTATCCCAGACGAGAGAGTGAAACCATGTGGAATGCTTCCTGCCTTTCGCACTAAGGGTGTTTACTTTTACCCTTAGAAAAACTTCTATTTAAATATGATAGTTTAGCCATGTCTTCTTCCCTAAAATGTTACCAAAATCACAAAGGGAATATAATAATAAAGATACTGGAAATTTTGGAAACTAAGACCTTCTGGATAAATGGTGAAGCCAAATGCAACCCAAGCTGGTTGCAGGCAGAACACAGAGACAGGGGAATGCAATCTGCTTACCTCCAAAATGTCCAGAAATTAAAGCTACCAGCTACCTCTGAAAGAGGCTTACAAGTGTAATTGGCAACAGGAAATCTCATATAAAACCTAAATTAAAGAAACAATTACATCCCTAGACACTCTCCCTTTTCCTGTGCAAACAAATATTTACCTGTTTCTACACCAGAATTCTGGACTTTTCATTCTGGAGAAGTTGAAGGAACAACAGGAGATTCTTGACCTGAGGAGAATAAATATAATAAAGGTAAAGTAAAAATGAGGTCCTAAAAACTGGATAGAAACACTTGGTTCTGCTAACACTGGCAGCCCATGCTTACCTTTCCTTACAGAATACTGGCGAATTCTTCTCTAGGGAAATGAAAAATATCACAGTGATAGACACAACTTATATAGCACTAGTGATGTGTGGGGTTCTGTTTTAATTGCTTTCTTCATGAACACAGGCAGTCTGACTCCAAAGCCCATGTGCAGAACCACGACACTATGCTCCTTGACACAAAAGTAGAGACTATTCTAAATACAAGGCTTTGAGGAGCTCAGCCTGCTGACCCCGCAATGATGCGTACCTCATGAACTCAGCTTCTCAGTGCCTTCCTCTGAAGCATGAGGAGACAGCCATGAATGACAAGGTAACCAAGGAAAGTCAATCGTAGGAGCCAGAGACTTCAAAATGAACAATTGAGGAAAAGAAGAAAGAAAGAAAGAAAGAAAGAAAGAAAGAAAGAAAGAAAGAAAGAAAGAAAGAAAGAAAGAAAGAAAGAAAGAAAGAAAGACTCAGAGAAACAGAAACCCTGTCGGAAGAATAAGAAAATTTTAAAAAGAAAAGAAAAAAACAGCAGTACTCTCATGAGACATCCCTAAAACAGACCAGAAGTCTCAAAAGGAATGAATTTTGAAGAACAAAAAAAGAGCTCTTGGTTACTAAGCCCAGGTAGATTTTTGGGGTTATGCCAGATGCCCTCCAACAATTAACTGCCTGCCACTTGATACAAGCTTTGCACCAGGGAATCGGGAGTACTTTTAGCATCTTTTTCCTATTTATTTTAACTATTTGATGTTTAGAAGAAAGCCTTAGATGCGGGCAGTATAATGTCAGAATTATTTTCTGATTTCAGTTCAGGTGAAGCATTCTTTGATATTTGTTACTGTGCATGCATTTCAGAGATTTTAGGGGAGAGGGTTTTTAAAAAAATGTTATTGTAAAGATGTGGGGTACAAGTCAGGATTAGGTACACAGGTAATCTGTGTGCAGGTGAAATTTGGGCTTGGATCAGGTAACCTGAGTGATGTTATGTGATCCTCCGACTTCCCCCCGCCCCCCCCCACCAACAGTGTCCCGCTACTGCCAATCCCTTTCTTGTCGTAGTGTGATAAATGATCAGGACCCACTTATGAGTGAGAACATGTGGTATTCAGTTCTCTGTTTCTGTAATAGATCACTGAGTATTTTTTAAGTACACTTAAACCACTAAATTTCTTAGAGTTGCTCTATTTTATTATTCTTATTCTGCCTCTACATAGAATAGGATATATGAATATATTTTCTGTGATTACATAATAACATACAACTTGTTTGCCATGATTTAGAAATATGCTTATAGCCTGAACACATTGTTTTTCTTGCTGAAAATGCTTGCTAACACTACATTAATGCTTCTAAATTTTTTTTGATTAATCATAATAGCTTCCACAAACATTTGAAAAATAAAACAGATGCAGAAAGTATTATTTCTTCAGTTTACAAGTGTGTTTGTTGTTCACAGGGATTCGCAGAACAGAGAAATGCATGGCTTACACGTTTAGGATCACAATATCAGTTTTGACTTTTATTCAAGTAAACTAACACCATCATACTTGGTGTGATCTCATTATCAGAGGAAATACTGTAAATATCTTACACCAAGAAAGCTAAGAAAAAAATTACATATGCACCATAATTGATGCTCAAACAACAAATTACTTTCTGGGAAAACATTTTCTGATGAATACAGTCCACCTAAAAGTTTAAATAACAATACTATTTTTTTCTTTAAATTCAGGATAAACCCAGAAATAATTCATGTTAAAGACTTAAAACAAGTCCAATGTTAAATACCTCTTTCAAATTTTAATAATTCATGAAAGCATTGCGAAAGCTCAGCTTTTGTGAACCTTTCTTCAACTACCCAGCTCAAAGTAGGCAGCTCTGCTATTTCTTTTTCTTATTTCTGAAAGATTTGGACACTTTATCATGTGGGACATGAATTATCACACTTCCATGTCAATGTGTTTTTTTTAATTCTCTCTCCCACGAGATTATTAATTTCTTCAACATGTGTTCACATTTATTTGTGTTCTTACTACCTAGCAATACACTTGAAGATAAGACATATAGAACAGTAACACAATGAGCCTCTTTTAGAATGAGAAATACCTGCTTTTTAATCCACTTCTTACTTGACCAATTGCTAGATATAGAAAATTCATGCTTAAATTGAGTTTTTGTATTGCCTTTTAGGATGAGAGAGAAAACTTCTGTTTCTGGTGACATGTTAGACTTAACTACTGTACAATTTTAATTTTCAGTTAAAAATAATAAAAATAGGGCCAGGTGCAGAGGCTCAGCCTGTAATCCCAGCATTTTGGGAGGCCAAGGTGAGAGGATCGCCTGAGCCTGGGGGTTCGAGACCAGCCTAGGCAAGTTGGTGAGACCTCGTCTCTACAAAAGTCACAAAAAACTAGCCGGGCATGGCAGTGTGCATCTGTAGTTCCAGCTACTGGGAAGGCTGAGTCAGAAGGAATGCCTAAACCCAACAGGTCGAGGCTGCGATGGCTGTGAGTGTGCCACTGCACTCCAGCCTGGGAGACAAGAGTGAGACTTCAACTCAAAAAATAAATAAATAAAAACAATAAAAATGGATAAATAAAATATTTTCATATTTAGTGATTTTTTTTGTGGTGATTCTTTCAACGAGTTTGCCCATTTCATGATGGATGATTTATGAATACACCTGCCCACACTGCGCTGAGTGTTCAACAGTTTTTGATCGCTCCTGTTCCCCACCCTCCCTATTCACCTGATCTTACCCCAAGAGACCCTTTTGTTTGTTTCCCCAGATGAGAGCATTTCTCAAAGGGAAATGTTTTTGCTGACATGGAAGAGCTGAAATCAAACAGTCAGAAGCACTAAAAGGCATCAAAATTGACAAGTTCAAAAACTGTTTTGAGCAGGGGAAAAGGCATCTCAATAGGTGTATTACATCAAACAGAGGGTACTTTGAAGGTGACTGAAGTTTAAACATGTAAGAATAAACACACATTTTTTTTAGAAATACATTCCGGATTTTTTTTTTGGAGAGATGTTCCCTCGTATAACAACGTTCACCGAGCTGAGAAGAAGCTAAAGAATTCACAAAAGAAAACAATAAATATAAAGATAGGAAACCTGGAAGTCAGCAGGCAGCAAAAGCAGCAATCATCCCAACAGTATCGGCCAAACCATGGTGACTTTTTAGCCTAAATTTTGATATCTATGTTAGGATGTCTAGGATGATCATACATCCTGATTTGCCCAAGATAGTACTAGCTAATGTCAGCTGCACTGGTATAATTATTAATAGTGCCTACTTTTATTCTCAAAAGTGTCAGGAAGGATATAAAGTATACAATTCAAGGAAAGTGGGGATCCTAATAAGAAACTCTTGCAAAAATCTGCATATCAGTGGGCTATCCTCTCCACATTTGAGTGAATAATAAGAAAGCCGGGCTCGGTGGCTCAGCCTGTAATCCCACACCTTTGGGAGGCTAAGGTGAGTGGATTGCCTGAACCCGTGGGTTCGAGATCCGCCTGGGCAGGCGAGACTTCATCTCTACAATAAAATTTAAAAAATAGCCGGGCGTGGTAGCGCGCGCCTGTAATTCTGACTTTTCGGAAGGCTGAGGTGGAAGGTTGCCGGAGCCCAGCAGGTCGAGGCTGCGGTGGCCGGGAGCAGCCACTGCACTACAGTCTGGGCAACAGAGTGAGACTCCAACTCAAAAACAAACAAACAAACAAAACAAAATAAAATAAAATAAAAAAGGCTACAGGGGAGGCAGCATGTAAAATAGCCTGCATTTACTTTATACTAGATAGAGGGAAACTGAATTTGCCCCTGAGAAATCAAAGTCAGTGTCAAGCCTACATGTAAATTGGTTGTTACTTGCATGTTAAAAACTGAAGTTCAAGTAGAGAATTGATTTTAAAGTGATTTCCAGATGGGTAGTACCATCAGGTAACTGGCAGAAACAAATGTGAAACCTCTTTAAGGGAATCAGAATTTCCACCCAGGTCTCAAAATGTTCCTATTGGTAAAAATTTCCATGGCTGGTGAGAAGCTCACATTAAAAAAGAAGTCATAGCCAGGCTCGGTGGCTCAGCCTGTAATCCTGTGCCTTTGGGAGGCTGAGGTGAGT
>NW_007094480.1:65794-83049 GCF_000164805.1 Carlito syrichta
AGGTCGAGGCAGCAGTGGCCGGGACCGGCCACTGCACTCCAGTCTGGGCGACAGAGTGAGACTCCAATTCAAAAAAAAAAAAAAAAAGAAGTCACAAGAAACACCAACAAAAAGTCACAGGGAGAGAAATATATCAAGACTAGAGGATAAAAGAATTAGATCCCCAAATATTTCATATATGAGAAAAATCAGACACTGTAAAATGGAATGTTTGTTTTGCTTTAAAAAACAAGAGAGGCTTGAAGAAATGAGCAATGAAAGCGAGACTATAAAAATAATTAAGCAAATCTAAAAAGAGCCCGCAGACTTCTAAAAATAGCAAGTATAATAAGTTGGAATTTAAAAATGTAATGAATTAGTAAAATGGGTGTTTGATACAGCCAAGAGAGGATTAATGAACTAGAGACGAGATCAGGAAAAAACGATCGGCGGCCCAACCCAGAGAAACAAGAAGATGAAAAGTATAGAATTCTTTTTTTCAGGGGTAGTACAGACATTCCCCACATTCCCCACTAGGTAAGTGACCTAGAAACCCATCAGCATCAGTGTCCCCGCTAGCATTGTTGTGAGAGGCTGTGTTCGGCTTCAGTGAATCTCTTTGAAGAGTCGGTGTGTTTGTCCAGTCTATGATGGATGATTTACGAGTGCACCTGCCCACACCACGCTGAGTGTTCAGCAGTTATTTTCTTGCCTCCAGTGCCATGACCCCTGTGCCCCACTCTGCCTGTTCACCAGAACTCACTCCAAGTGACTTTGTGTTGCTTCCCCGGATGAGAAAAGTCCTCCAAGGGAAACATTTTGCCAATGTGGAAGAGTTGAAACAAAAACCGCAGAAGCACTAAAAGACATTGACGAATTAAAAAATTGTTTTGAACAGTGAAAAAAGCATCTTGATAGGTGTATTGCGTCAAACGAAGAGTACTTTGAAGGTGACTGAAGTTTAAACATGTAAGAATCAATACACATTTTTAAAAACGAATAAATTTCAGTTTTTTCGAGTCCCCCCTCATATGACCAGATTTTCAGACGAAGATAAAAAGGAAATAAAGGGAAGAGCATTTGAATTATTGAAAATTATGAATTATTAAAAATTCTCAAGTCCCCACGTTAGAAGTTCCATATATATAGGCAGGTTAAGTCAAAACAAATTGACAACTAGACACATCAGATGAAACTGCAGACTATCAAAGATACCCCTTAAAGTCAGCCAGAGAGAAATGATAAATTTCCTACAGGGGAGGATTCATAAGACAGAAAACTGACTTTTAAATACAAAAATTAAGTCATAAGAGAGTGAAATAAGATGTGTTAAAAAAATATTTGTTTACCTAGAATTTTATATCCAGAAAAAGTATTTTTTGAAAATAAAGGGCAAAAGGATGACCTATAGTGGTGTAGAAGAGATGATACAATGTTTATCACTAAAAGAGTTTCACAAAAGAAAATTCTAATGAATGTACTTCAGGAAGAAGGATAGTAATGACAAATGGATAATCTTAGAGATAAGGAGAGAGAGAGTGTGCAAAGATGGTTGTAATGATCTAGGAAGACCTAAGCAAACATTGACCGTATAAAACAAAAATGATAATATCTAAAGTGTGGGTTTAAAAAACCAGGCAAAACTGAAACACTGGGAACTATTAGCATTTACTTTGGGAGAAGTGATACTGTAATTAATACAAGAAGATGTTTATACTGTTTGAGAAAAGAGTAAACACATTAAATAGCTTCGGGTGTTATAAATTGCAGTGTGAGAACATCAAGGAAAAACCTCAAAATGCACAGATCTAAAGAATTTAAAATCCACGGAAGGAAAATATGAAACAGGAAAAAGAAAACATAAAGAAGCAGCCAGAGTACACAGGTAAGTTAGTGTCAATATTATTGATCTTTTAATTAGCTAATTAGATCACAAGTGTTCATGGTATTAACAAATAAGCAAAAAAATAAGTTAGGCAAAGGAAAACTTTGCATAGATTGGTGATGAGAATCTGTCATGAACCAAGGATTATGATAAATCTAATTTTGTTTACCTGAGAATTTCAAAATAAAAATAAATACATAAGTGAATAAATAAATAAATATCAGTTCATCAAAATGAAATAAAAGAGTGAAAAGACATGACAAACAGAAGCCATATAATAAGATAGAAGAGTAAATACAAATATGCCATAATCACAAAAAATGAAAAAACACTAAATGTTTCAGATTAAAAAATACTTTCAGACTACACTTAAATGTAGCATAATCTATGCTCTTTTAAAGAGACAAATATAGCTTTAGACACATTTGTAGATTTTATCTACAGATTGTAGACACATCTAAAACAGAAAACAACTTACCAATTTATGAAGAAATAAAAAATGGAACTGACCTACAACAATGAAATAAATAGAACTAGAAACTCTTGGTAGTCCAATAAAGGCACACTAAGTCCAAATGTGCATGTAACTTCTATCAGACATTCAAAAAGCAAATAATTTCATTCTGCTATGAAATATTATGAATGAAAAAATAGAGAATAGGCTAGATTCGATGCAAAAAACCAAAACCAAAACCAAAAACTAGAAAAGAACAGTAGAAGAAAGGAAAATGTGTATGTTAAACTCATTTTTAGATACAAATGTAAAAAGTCCTAAAGCAAAATTAAATCAATAACACATTTTTAACAGATAATAATACAACATAACTAAAATGAATTTAATTCTAGGAATGCAAGATTGGTTCACTATTAAAATCAATGTATATAATTCACCTGATTAATGAACTAAACAATGAAACAACATAATCTTTCCAATAAATACAAAATAGTTTAATAAATTCTACATACATTTACCATACAAACTCTTAACAAACTATAAATAGAAGAGTACGGCCTCAATCTATCTACAATAAATACAATACTTAATAATAAAATGTCAAAAGCCTTTTCTTACTATCGGAAGCAAAAGTATGATGTTAACTATTATCATTTTGATTCAACGTTGTGCAGAATTTCCTATCTCGGGAGTCAGTAAACTATGACCCATTAACCAAATCTAGTCTACTGTCTGTTTTTGTATGGTCCATGAACACTTTTTGTTTTAAAATAAAGCACATTTAAAAATTGGGCATATATAAAAATTATATAGAATTCAAATTTAAGTGTCCATTAGTGTCTTTACTATTTACGTAAATATGTCATCAATGACATTTTTAAAAAGGTATCATCTATTTTGATGCTGTAACTGTAGACTTGTGTACTTGCATGAGATACCATATGGACCATGAAGCCAAACTGGTCCCTTATAGGAAAAGCTGCTGACCTCTGCTTTAGTTGGCAGAAAGACAACAAATTAATCAATGAATTAAAAGCACAAGAGCGTTTTTAAAAGACTTCATTTAGATATAATTTACATACAATTAAGCAATTTTAAATGTAAAATTCATAGTGTTTTGATAAATGTACACAGTTGTACAGTCACCACCACAAACATGATAGAGAACATTTTTATCATTCCAAAAAGTTCTCACATGCCCTTTTCCATCAATCTGTCTTCACCTCCAGCCCCTGAAGACTATTGATCTGTTTCCTTCAATGTCTAAAATCTATACAAATAGAATGATATGTCCTATCACCTTTTTTTCTGACTTCCTCCATATAGCATAATGATTTTCAGATTTATCAACATTTTTGCTGTGTCAGTAATTCTTTCATTTTTATTGGTGGTTAGTATTCCATTTGTATAGAAGTATCATAATTTGCTTATACATTTCACCATATGAAGGACTTAGATGGTTTCCATTTTTTGGCTGTTTTATGTAAATTTTCCATAAACATGTGAGTACAAATCTTTGTGTGAATGTATGTTGTATTTTTGCTGGATAAACACCTAGAAGTAAAATTGCTGTTTCATATGGATAAAGTGTGTTTAGTTTTACTGGAAGCTGCCAAACTGTTTCCCATAGTGGCGGTGCAATTTTGCATTCTCCCCAGGAGTGAATAAGGGTCTAGTTGTGTCATATATTTACCAGTATATGGTACTGTAAGTTTTAAAAGTTTTGGCTCTTACAGTGTAGGTGTAGTGGCATCAGGTTACTGCAATTTGCATTTCCCTGATAACTAATAATGTTGCATCTCTTTTTATGTGCGTATCTGCTACTTGTATATCTTCATTTGTAAAGTTTGTTTGGTTTTAAATGGGTTATCTGTCTTTTATTATTGAGTTGTAAGCATTAGGTGTTCTTCATATATTCTGGATACAAGTATTTTATATGTAAATATAGTTTACAAATATTTTCTCCAAATTTGTGACTTGATATTTCATTTGTCTAAAGAATATCTATTGACAAGCAAGAAGTTTTAATTTTGATAAAGTTCAATTGCTAAATGTGATTTGTGCTTTTTGTGCTCTAGGAAATCTTTGCCTCATCAATGGTCACAAACGTTTTCTGGTATGTTTTCTTCCACCCTTTTTGCAGTTTTAGTGTTTACATGTAATTATATTTAATTAGCTCTTATATTTAATTTTTCAATTCAAGTTAATTTTTGTGTATGGTGTGAGGTAAGGGTCAAGGTTCCTCATTTAGAATATTGATATCAAATTGTTACTGCAACAACTGAACACTTTTCCTGTTTCTCACTGAATTACCTAGTCATCTTTTTGAAAAATTAGTTGTCTATATGGGTTTATTAATGAACTCCCTAATCTGTTCTATTGTTTAACAAATCTGTCCTAGCCGGCTCGGTGGCTAAGCCTATAATCCCGCGCCTTTGGGAGGCTGAGGTGAGTGGATTGCCTGAGCCTGCCTGGGCAGCGAGACCTCATCTCTACAATAAATCAAAAAATCAGCCGGGCGTGGTAGCGCATGCCTGTAATTCCGGCTACTCGGAAGGCTGAGACTGAAGGATCGCCAGAGCCCAGCAGGTCGAGGCTGCGGTGGCCGGGAGCGGCCATGGCACTCCAGTCTGGGTGACAGAGTGAGACTCCAACTCAAAAAAAAACAACAAAAAAAAACTGTCCTTAGTCCAATATCATGCAGTCTCATTACTGTAGTTTTGGTAAGACTTCAAATTACTTAAAAGTTTTCTAACTTTGTTCTTCTTTTAAAATGTTGTTTTGGGTAGTCTAGATTTCTTGATTCTCCTTATATATATTAGAATCATCTTGTTACTTTCTCTAAAAAATTTGCTAAAATTTTGACTGAAATTACATTTAATCAATAGATCAATTGAGAAGAATCAACACTCTAAGAATATCCTGATCCATGAACATAGTGTATCATTCCATTTATCTAGGTCCTTTAATTTCTTTCAGAAACTTTTTTGTAGTTTTCAGGATACATGTTCATTACATTAGGCTGACTAGAAATGGAAGTGACAAAGCATAGGGATGAAAGACAGAAACAATGCAACACTTGCAAAAGACAGAAATTGCCAAAACATGGCTGAAGAACATAGATAGGGTTGATCAAATTCTACTACAAAGCTATATGGATTACAACAGTATTATGTTGGTACAGGTAAGGAAAATAAAACACCACCATATAATAGAAAACCTAGGAGCAGATCCTTGCATATTTGGAAATTTTATTTATAACAGAGTAGGAAATGATTAAACAATTAATAGTCCTGGGCCAATTGACCAGTCACATGAAAATGTAGATTCTCGTATCACACCTTTCATAAAATTAATTGTAAGAGGATTGATAACCTAAACATTGTACTACACAGTAGTGATAAAAATATAAACTCTAAAATGTTGGTATCTCAACACAATGAAATTTTATTCCTAATTTTTCAAAATCATGTAGCTATTCCTGGTTTGAAAGTAGCTTTTATCTACACAGTGATTCAGGAAATCAAACTCCTTTCAATCCAGGTCTTCTCTCCTACCTGGGCATCAGAGTCTCCTTTTAAATCACCATCTTTTTGACTACCATTCCATTGGCAATCATTGGACACTGTTCTTTTCATTGATCTAGTTGTAGAGACTCAATTTATGGCTATTTAGGAACTAAAAGACAAGTCATCTGTCTACTATCCCCAACCCCAAAACATAAAGGCAAAGGAGATTAAATATAACTGCTACATAAAATGTCCTTCAGGAAAAAAAAAAGGAGACAATAGTCATAGGAATTTCAAAATCCTGTCATGAAGGCATTATGAAGACTCTGCTCATAATGTTTTTCATGCTTACGAACAAAGTTCCTTGACTAGACTTAATTCTACTCTCTAGGAGAAACTTCCTTTCCATGATTCTCCACTTTCCAAGAGTGGAGAATTCCAAGCCTTTAGCAAACATCACAAGTCACCTAGAGGGCCTGTTACAACATACATTGCCGGACCCCATTCCTGGAATTTCTCATTCAGTGAGTCTGAATAATTGGCATTTTTAACATTTTTCTTCGTGATTCTAGTGTTGCTGGTTTGGAGACCACACGTTGAGAGCCCCACTACCTGCAGTCCCATCTGAAATGGGCTTTGAGGAGTATATTCACCTTAAGGGGGCTCAGTTTTTCACTGCCAGCTTCTTGCTGGGGTAAGTTTGCAGGCATGAGGTCTATTATATAGTCAGGGACTTTTAAAAGCTGGATTGCAGTTTATTTAGTTATACAATTCCCACAGAAACAGTAGACTTCTCATCTGTTTGCTTCTAGTAAATTCCATGTATGAATAACCACATTAGTTTATCCCTAGACATAATTCTTAATCTGATTCATATCTTTGTTTTTTGCTCCCCATGTCCCACTGTTGCCTCTCTCCATGTAATGGCAGATACCTTGAGGTCATCTCTTAAAACAACCTTGAGCTGGAAAGAAACAACCCTAATTTGATCTTTGCCACAGGGTCTAATCCTTCTGTGCAGTTGAGAATTGCTAATGGATCTTTGTTGCTCTGAGTATTTTTTTTTTTCATTCTAATTTTAAAATCCTGGTTTAGGGTATAGACATAGCTTTGCCAATCTTTGAACCTCTAAATTTCTGGACTCTCCCCATTCTTTTCCATCTCTGATCTCAAGACAACCATTTCTTGTTTGTATTAATCTCTTTCTTCTTATACCTTGATATAAATAGTGAGTAGAAAGCAACACATACTGATGTTTCTATTCTTTTCAGCTACTTCCTGCAGAGCCCTGTACCTGCTAGGCGTTTGGTTGGCTTTTACAACTACAGCAGGGCAACATTTTATGCTACTATATAATAGAGCTCTCCATGTTTCTCTCTTGCTTTATCTTTTTCCATGCTGCCTGTCACTCATCCACCATGTCAATGTCACATATTTTAGAATTTGTTATGGAAGCTTTCTAATTCAAGATACCAATTTCCATATTAGTTAGGATAGCACCAGTGATGAAACAAGATAGCCCAAAGTTTCATGTCTAATACCATAGAAATCCATTTCTTGCTCAAGTGAACACTAAATGTCGATATTCTAGGTGAGCAGTTATCTTAGTTTAGGTTGCTATAACAACCTACCATAGGTTGGGTGGCTTACACATAACAGAAATTTACTTCTCACAGTTCTGAAGACTGAAAATCTGAGATTGGGGTGCCACTATGGTTGAGTTCTGGTGAGGGGCTGTCCTCTGGTTCACAGACAGCTATCTTCTCTCTGTCCTTCCTTGAGTCTCTTTTATGAGGGCACTAATCCCATTCATGAGGGCTCTGACCTCATGATCTAATTACTTCCCAAAGACAACATCTCCTAATATCACAAACATTCAGTCTAAAGCAGTAGGCTATTTGCCTACATGTAGTTATCCAAACATTTATGTTCCTTCCAACTTTGGCTTCACTAAGACCTAGGAACCCTGAATTCTTGCATCTTTGTGAATGAGGAAAGAGAGAAGAAAGCATACACTTCTTACATAAGTGCCACCTCACTCTCCTCACATTCTGTTGGCAAGAACTAGTCACATGACCCCATCTAGATGCAAAGACAGGTTACTTAATCATTGACTAAACAGCAACTTCCCAAACACAATTTTTTTCTTTATTATTTCTCCTCCTTCTCTTTCTCCTCCTCCTCCTTCTCCTTCTCCTCCTTCTAAATAGAGACAGGATCTTGCTATGTTGTTCAGGCTGGTCTTGAATTCCTGGGCCCAAGCAAGCAATCCTTCTGCTTTGGCCTCCCAAAGTGCAGGGATTAGAGGAGTGAGCCACTGCTCCCAGTCCCCAACAATTCTATCTCCTGAAGAGAAGGGCTATGAGCCTTCTTTGTTATGAATACAAAAGCCAGTATAGTAATGTTTAGACAATATAGAACTGTATTTTTAAAATCTTGTGAGGAAAAAAATTTTTAAAGAAAAAAACATAAACCATAAATCAACGATTGAGAAATTCAACTACATAAAGCATTAAGAACTTGTATTTATCAAAATATACCATAAAGAGCAAAAAGACAAGCATCGATCTTGGAGATTTATATTTGCAACATAAACAGTTGACCCTATTTATCCAGAATATATAAAGAACTCTTACAAATAAAAAGATGAGTTCAGTAGGAACTATATGTAAAATACATAGATTGATATATTAAAAGCTGCTTAAACACATTAGAATCCAGGGAAATGCAAAACTGAGCTACAGAGAGCTGCCATTTCACATCTATCAGATGGATGAATGTTTAAAAGTTGGATAATATGAAGTATTAATAAGGCAGTGTAGCACAGTAAACTCTTTTTTACAATGCTGCCAGGAAAAAACATTTACACACCAATTTGCAAAACAGTTGGGCATTACCTCATAAAGATAGTGGGTACAAGGCATTTATTTTCGCATTCTTCTTCATTTTTTTTTGAGTCGAAGTCTCCCTTTATCTCCCGGGTTGGAATGTAGTGACACGATCATGGCTACCACAGCCTCGATCTTCTGGGCTCAGGTTATCCTCCTGCCTCAGCCTCCCAAGTAGTTGGGATTGTAGGTGTGCACCACCACGCTCAACTAATTTTTAAATTTATTGTAGATGCAAGGTCTCCCCATATTGCCCATGCTGGTCTTAAATTCCCAGGCTCAGGCAATCCTCTCACTTTGGCCTCCCAAAGTGGTGGTATAACAGGTGTGCGCCACTGTGCCTCGCCCATTTTCTCACTATTCTTTAAACAACACACACACACACACACACACACACACACACAATGCCTGACTTATTACACAAAATAAATAAATATTTAAAGCAATCCTCTCCTGAGACATGATATAGGCATTGTAGAAAGGTGGTCTGAGGTCACCCTCTAACTGCTTGGACATATTTTATGACGTATGATACTGCTTCTTCATTCTGCCTACCTATTTAGAACTGCTCTGCTCTCCCAGCATTATAAAAGCAATGGATAGCATAACTTCTTAGATAAATAGGAAATATCAGTTCTGAACCAATCCACCTCATTTTAGTCTTTTGGGGGTTGGCGAATAAAGGGGTGAGAGTGTGGAGCCATGAAATCTTTTCCATCTCACCACCCGGCCCTCTGGAGGAAGCATACCTTCTGTTCGTGTCAAAGGGGTTAATTAACAAGAGTTGGTGTCACTTCCAATAATTACTAGGAATTAAGATTTACAGAAGGCACAACAAGGGCCCAGCAGCTGTACGAAAATAAATCTTCTGATCACACAGCCGCAGCTGTTACATCTCAGAACATATTTTCCAAATCACCTTGGCTTTTTGAAAGCCCAAGCATGAGAATCATTGGATTCTTACAGAGTTCCCTGGACTTGAAAACAGGAAGACGGGCCCCGCAAAATGCTGTATGGATCTACCCTATGGCCTTAAAAACCGATGGGACTCATTTTTCGTTTTTCAGAGGAGGAGATTTTCAAGCCTCTCTTTCAGGAGCTAGAATTTAAGGGCATATAAGCTCTTTAATGTGAACTTGCAAATGGAAATAACTAATTCATGTAATAAACAATAAAACGTAGCCCAAATGAGTCAGAATTCTCCAGCATAGGAAAAGAGATCGGAAAACTAAAGCGGGCATTGGAATCTCTCTTTATGGAATATGAGGTGGGTTAAGTCACCCTGGAAACCTTTTGCATTGTAATGACCCTGCAGAAACCACTTCACACACTATAAGGAGAGCACACCAACCACTCTTTTAAAAAAAAAATCCTTAGACAAAATCTTGCTTCCTAATTGTATATTACATTGACTCAAAAATGCCAGAAACAAAACAACCACTAGAGGGCACAGAAAACCTTATTAGAAAGAAAAGTGCCTCCGTGAAAGCAATCAGTATGGGAAAGAATGGAAAGCTTGAAAGACTGTCTTAGCCAAATGCGGCTGGGAAAAAAGCAACATGAGGATGGGTTGTTTATACAGTCTCTTTCTATAAAATATGATGCTTCCACTGGAATATGAATCAAAGTGGCAAAATTCATAAATGCACATATTTTTCCACTGATGAGGAGCAATTCCTAACCTGCCGTACAGTTTAGATGATATCAGTTGGTTTGTTTTTAGAAATTTTTCATCCAGAAAGATCCTTTGTAAAAAGTAATGTAGTGTCTATTAAAGATTATGCATTGCAAAACTAACACTTTCCTAACATATTCTGCCTAGAAAATATTCCAAGGAACCTTATGCCCGAAGAGTTGGTGGGATATAGCATGTGCAGATTTCATTTGAGAAATAAAAGGATTCTCTCTTTTTAAAAAATCCTTTGGTGTCCTTATTTTGTGGCTAGCTAATCCTTCAGCTGGTTGGTTTTCAGCTCTTGTTTGCATCAAGGCAGGTGGTTATTGGTGGTGATGTTTGTGTGTGTGTGTGTGTGTGTGTTGTGTCTTTCTCTCCAGAATGAAAGAAATGCACATCAGCTTTGGGGTCCCGCTTCATGATAAAAATGAATTGCTAGGTCATGCTATAACTCCCATTGCCAACAACATTTCCTCTGTGTCTGCTGAGGAACAACAAAAAAAAATCTCCATATGACCAAAATCACTGTGAGCTACAAGCTAACGCAAATAAGCATTGATAAATAAAGAAAAAAATAACCTACCCTGAGGCTGTACCTGCCTGGTAAAGAATGAAGCAGAGTACGTGAGCTGGAGAGGAGACACTTAGGACATATTTTGTTTATTCCAGCAGATAATTGTTACTTTTAAATCTGCAGGGAAAATGGAAGTCAGCAGAGAAGTCATCGAGAAAGAATAAAAAATTGTGAGTTACTCAGTTAAATGGAGCTCACTGAAAATTAGAAAAAAGGGAGCACTTCTACACTGTTGGTGCGAGTGTAAACTTGTGCAACCTCTGTAGGAAACAGTGTGGCGATTCCTAAAAGATCTAAAAATTGACCTTCCATATGACCCAGAGATCCCCCTTCTGCTAATATACCGGGAGGAACTCAAATCATTCTACAAAAAAGATACCTGCACGCTCATGTATTTTGCAGCATTATTCACAATAGCAAAAACATGGAATCCACTGTCCTGCCCATTGAAAGTGGACTGGATTTTTAAAATGTGGTACATATACATGATGAAATATTACACAGCCATAAAGAAGGATAAAATTATGGATTTCGCACCAACTTGCATGGATTCAGAGTCTATAATACTCAATGACCTATCACAGAAACCAAGAACTGAGTACTACATGCTCTCACTCATAAGCAGAATCTGAACATTTATCATAATACTATAAGAAAGGGGTTGGCAATAGGGGGAAACTGATGTTATGTGGGGGGCACATAACATCAATAAGAGTACCTGATCTCAAACCAGGCGAAGTGGGGACCAAAGAAAGGCCCAAACTTTACTGTACAATGACCACTTATGTACCTAATCCTGAATTGTACCCCACATCTTTAAAATTAAAAAAAATTAGAAAGAATAAGAATGAAAAATGAACAAAAAGAGAGACCCCATTATAATTAAGTGTATGTGGAAAAAAATTTCAACATGGAAACTGTTATGTTTTGTCTCTGGGAATAGGAACACAGATGAAATGAAAATGAGACTCCCATCTTGAGCAACAGGTATAATTTCTAGATTAAATAATTCAGTGAATACACATCTAAAATAACTGCAGGTGACAGAAGGGCTACAAGTGAGCAGAAATGAGGATTAAATTGTCTCCTAAAAAAACGATTGGTGTGCCTCATTCTTTACTTGGCTTGGAGCACATGACAGTGGGGCCATTTTAATCAGAATTAAGTCAGAGGAGCTGTCAAACCACATGATGGTGATGACAATCATGATTATGATGTCGGTAACAATGAGCACAAACTCTTTATAATGCTGGGTTATAAGCACTTTACACAGATTAACTCACTGAATCCTTATAGCAACCCTATGAATTAGAAGTGATTATTATGGTCCCCATTTTGCAGATAAAACTGAAACACAGAGAGGTGGGAGACTCACCCAAGGTCACACACTAGTAAACGGTAGAAACTGGGTTAAACTCAAGCAATTTGTTTCAGGGGCTACCATGTTACCATTGGTTGAGCTGCTTCTGTAACCGATATGCTTGCTCTGTGAACTATAGTTCACTAAGTGCTTACTGTTGTGTGAGTTGAAATGCAGTAATCTGGAAATCCATGCACCTCCAGTGTCCTGGACTAGCTGACTCAGATCCCTACACAGGTTAAGAATGCTTCATAGACAGTGAACATTACATAGACGTTGGCTCTTGTTATCTGCACTCATTATCACTGAGATTGTGTTTTTCAAAATATACACTAGTACCTCGAGTAATGTTAAGGAAACAAACCTCCTTACAGCCATATTAAAAGGAGATTGCTATCATTTTGCGGAGTCTAGCCACCTGGAAGCAGTTGCTTGGAGCAAAGGAAAGAAGTTCAGCCACTGGTGTCACCTACTTAACACCCTGTCTCTCGCTTTATTATCGCCTTCTCATTCTCACCTCTTTCTCTTCCTTTTTTTAGACCTTTCCTTTTACTAAGTGATTGTATGAAATGTCCTCTTACCAAGAAGTTCAGAAACTTGAATAGGGCTGATGTCATGTAGAGTTAGGTCTTTCTCTGAAGGTAAGTTTTCCTCCCATTAATCATTTTTAAATAGAGTCTAATTAAACATTCTATGACTTTGATCAATCCAAAACAAACAAACAAACAAACAAACCCCCCAAATAAAAACCCTTTCTCAACTAAAAAAGACTGAGGGAGGATGCATATGGCACTGTTTGCATTGACATAATTTGCCTATTACCATATCACGACCCCCTAAATTAAGTGCTCTGAAACACAGATTTTATATTTAATCAAATCACATGCATTCAGGCCTTTTGCTCACCAACTTTATCTGAGCATCAGCTTGAATTTTTAAAATCATTTCTTTCAGATAATCCTTTAGACCCTGGCTATCAGAGTGCGATCTTCTGTCACTGGAGGTCTTCTGGATCCTTCTGGAGGTCTAGAGGTCAAAGCTGTTTTCATGATACCACTAAGGTACATTTATCCCTTCTCACTGTTTATCATTTTCCCTACTGACGCAAGCGTGATGATGGGTCTAATTGCTGATGCCAAGTCTCCAAGCAAGGCAGTAGCAACAAACGATATTAATAGTCATCATGTTCTTCAGCTCCACACACTTGTGGTGAAAAAGGAAAATTCCTGTGTCACTCAAGAATGTTCCTAATGAAGCAGTACAATTTATTACCAAGTTTTAACACACCCAGACTCTGAAATGCACATCCTTTTAAAGCTTGATGGGGCAAAATGGGCGATATTTATAAAGCAATTCCGCATTCTGCTCTCCATGGTTCTTTTACAAAAACACTTGTGCAATTGTTTGAGTTGCATGCTGAACTGGCTGCTTTTTTTCCCCCCTGAAACTTTTCTTTTGAATGAATGACTGACAGACAAACTAGGGTTTTTCAGACTTCAGCATTTGGCAGACATTTTCTGAAAATCAGCAAACGCACCTGTCATTTCAAAGAACACAACTGACAATATTTGTTCCCAATGACAACGTTCAAGTTTTCACATGAAAAATAGAATCATGGGAAACTTACATCTGCCCCATGAGTTTGAAAGCTTCCCGACTCTTAAGGTTTTTTTTTTTTTTTTTAATGAGATTTGTCATAATATTAACAATTTTTTTTGTTGAATAATGAAATGTGTCAATTTTGGGAAACCGTATGACTTAGTGAACCAATAGTTTCTAAATGACCATTGCATAATGTTTCAAAATCAAGGGTAAAAATTCATTTAAAGTGAAGATAAACAAATGAATTTTATTTTTTATTAACAAGTCTTTATTATTGGTTTATTTATTTTTTGTCAGAGTCTCAATCTGTCGCCCAGGCTGGAGTGCAGTGGCATGCTCACGGCCACCTCAGCCTTGCCCTGATGGGTCCAAGTGATCCTTCTGCCTCAGCCTTCCAAGTAGCTGGAACCACAGGCACGCACCACCATACCTGGCTAATTTTTTGATTTATTGTCAAGACAAGGTCTCACCAAGTTGCTCAAGCTGGGCTTGAGCCCCTGGGCTCAGGCAGTCCTCTCACTTCTACCTCCCAAAGTGTTGAGATTACAGGCGTGAGACACTGCGTCCAGCAACAAATGAGCTTTAATGTAAAATACATGAAAAGTTTATCGTTATGGTTTTTAGGTATTTCACATTGCAGCTAACCTCTTAAAAACTATCATTTATTGAGGTTTGGGGGCAATATCAAAGAAGAATGTCCAAAATTATCTGAAATGGCTTCTAAAACACTTTCTTTCTTTCTTTCTTTTTTGAGTTGGAATCTCATTCCATCACCCAGGCCGAAGTGCAATGGCATGCTCACAGTCAGCCCAGCATAGACCTCCTGGGTTCTGGTGATCCTTCTGCCTCAACCTCCCAAGTAGCTGGAACTACAGGTGCGCGCTACCACACCCGGCTAATTTTTTATTTATTGTAGAGATGAGGTCTCGCCAAGTTGCCTGGGCTGATCTCGAATCCTGGGCTCAGGGAATCCACTCACCTCGGTCTCCCAAAGTGCTGGGATGACAGGCTGAACCACTGAGCCCGGCCCTAAAACACTTTCCAACTACAGTAAGTCCCCTACATATGAACGAGTTCCACTTTCAGAGTGCATTAGCACGTCTAATTTGTTCATAAGTCAACAAAGTTAGTCTAGGTACTCCAACAAGCACAACCGGCTCTACGGTACCAGCCACATCACCATTACTCTTATGCTTCCTTCCAGACATCCTGGGTTTGAAATAAAGATACTGTACTACTGTACTTTATACAGTACTATATAGTAAAGTACACAAAAACACAACCACTTATAAAGGATACACACACGTGACAATGTATGCCAGACACATGAATGAACTTATGTGATTGGACATGCAAACGCACATTCGCCACTTCAAGTTAGCCACTTGAAGGTTCATATATAGGGGACTTACTGTACATGTGTTTTCTACATATTTCAACCATGAACATCAGAGCTCATTAAATTAGAACCCATCTGCCTGCTAATAAGTCAAACATTAAGGAGATTTGCAAAAACTGTAAAATCATGTCACTCTTCTAAAATTTTCTGCGTTGACACTATTTATGTCAACGTGTGATGGGTTTATCATTGCTATCTTAAAATAAATAAATGACTTTTTAAAAAAAATCCGTTTTAATTTCTAATATGCTATACAGCGATAGATATTATCCGCATGAGCCAAAGCTCTATAAAGACCTCAATCCTTTTTTATAAGTGTAAAATGGCCCTGTGACCAAAAATGTTTAAGAACTTCTGCATTAGATAACTGACCTTAGTGGCCACAACCTCCATGCCTTGTCAAGAGGGAGTTGCCATGCAGAAGTGCTGGTGATCATAGAGTTTGTGTCCACAGACTTGGGTCTGGTCATGACCCCCACCTTTACTAGCTGTGTGACCTCAGTTAAGTCATTCGCCATTCCTGAATCCTCAATCCCTTTATCTTTAAGATGGAGATAACAATAATAGCTATTTCTCAGAATGTTAGAAAGATTGTATGAGTCGTCACAGAAAATGAGCCCACCCCAGTGTCTAGAATATAGTAGACAATAAATACATGATGTTTCCCTTCTGTTTCCCTCACGTGCCTATATCCACTCAACAGTCACATTATATAGCCTCTAACTCTCTTAATTTCCATACCAATACTACAATAAAGAAACCCTTACTTAATTCTTTCTTAACATCAGTCTCTAAATCTCTCCTTGGGACAAAATCTTCTCACCAAAAAAAATGGCTTATGCTTACAGAGTGCTTGCTACATGTCAGGCATGGGCCTAGGGGCTTCATCTATATTAATTATTTAAATCCCACGACAATCCTGAGTTAGGAGCTATTATACATATGTGTGCATGTGGGTATGTGTGTGTGCGTCTGTGTACACATTTTTTTAAACACATAAATAAACGAAAGCACAGATAGTAACTAAAATCACACAAGCAATAGGTGTTAGAGCCAGAGTCTGAACCCAGCCTGGAACTCTGTATGGTATCTTACCGATTCTGTGTGCCTCCAGTTAATACAAGACTAATGGAAAATTGACAATCATATCAATATCTGCTTATTTTAGAAATAACAACAGTTTCGTCTCTCTCCTTGCATCAATCTGTCCATTGCCAAACAGACCAGACCCGTTGTTATTTAAATGGATGTACCGAACCATCCCACTTACTCATGTTGTTCCAAATGGTGGCTCTTTGTGACTGGAGTTACTTAAAAACACAGTCAGATATTTGTCTCTGGCAGATAAACAGAAACGATTTAATATTTTCCTTCCATATAATTGCATTCGAATCAATTGATTGGACCAATCCCTCGTATATCAATTGTTACCTGACAGCCTATGTTGACCATCTGTAAGTTGCCAGGTTTGGAGAGAAGGGGGAAGTTGATTCTTGTTTATATCAGCATGTTTGTATACAGTGGATACTGAAGCTATTTTTTTTTTAATGGAAATTCCATAATTTATTTATTTTTTAAATTTTTTAAAATTTTTTATTTTTTATTGTGAAGTTGTGGGGTACAGTTAAGAGTTAGGTATACAATTGCATTTCATTCAGGCACCCTGTTGATATGGGGTGTTTCCCCGTTCCAAGACAGATATTTGCTACTGTTAATCCCACCTCCCTCCCCCTACCATAGTTTTCCAGTACGGTCAGTCATTTTTGTATAGTATTGCATTGGATGTTTAAGGTCCATTATATGAGTGAGAACATGTGATACTCGGATCTTTGTTTCTGTGAGAGGTCACTCAGTATTATAGACTCTAGTTCCATCCAGGTTGCTGCGAAATTCATGATTTTGTTCTTTTTTATGGCTGCGTAGTATTCCA
>NW_007094481.1:0-1210 GCF_000164805.1 Carlito syrichta
CTTGGCTGGAATTGGTGGCTCAGCCTGTAATCTCAGCACTTTGGGAGGCCGAGGCAAGTGGCTTGCCTGACCCTGCAGGTTCAAAACCAGCCCAGACAACTTGGCGAGATCTCGTCTGTACAATAAATCAAAAAGTAGCTGTGTGCTTTAGCATGTGCCTGTAGTTTTGGCTACTTGGAAGGCTGGGGCAGAAGGATCGCCTGAGCCCAGCAGATCAATGCTGGGGTGGCCATGAGTGTGCCACTGTATTCCAGCCTGGGTGACAGAGTGAGACTCCAACTCAACAAAAAAAGCAAAGGTGTCAAATACTGTTGCAAAGCATACAAGCTTTAAGTTACCTAACAGAAATTTAAAATACTGTGTTCCTGCTCCCTCTTTCAATAGACACACCTTTTGTATAAAGAAATAAACATTCTAAAAGTTAAATATATTAATTTTAATAAGGCCAGCTTAAAGTACTCACCAAGTATCTCTGAATCTCTACTGGCAATATAATTCAAACCAAGCTAAATAAGTCCCTGACTACTCACAACATAGTGCTGCATTCATACCTATTTATTATGTGACAAATTCTGATATTTTGAGATCATATCCTATGAACTCTTGTATTCCATTATTTTGGATCTGATTTTAGCTTCTTGGCAAATCATACTAGAAAAATACTAATTAACATTAAGAACCGATGCCATCAGATAAGGAAGAGAAAATGGCTATTAATATTGAATTTAAAATGAAGTTGATAAATCTCATGGAAAATGACATTCCACTCAATATCGGCTGCATGCTTCCCTTAGTGGAAGTAATGTCAGACTGATATGCCACAATTTCATCAAATTAAAGCAAGTACAAAAGCCTGGGATATCACTGATATGACAAGAACTTGTATGTAAGAATTTAAAACAGAGAAAGTGGAGAATAATAAAGGTGGATTAATGCCACCTGTAGCTCAGAAGAAAACCCATGAAGAAACATAATATTTTTTGTCACATAAATAATTACTAGTTATAGTGATAGGACAAAGCCAAAATCAAACAATGACTTTTCTCAGTCTCCTAATTTTTCTTTATTTTTATGAGAAAATTTTGAAAATTGTTACTTTAAAGAAATTTGTCTATTACATGTACAGAAAAATATATTTTAAAGAAGACACTATACCAATTTAATGAAAACACATATATAGCATTGCTTTTGTTTTCTAGGTTCAATTTGG
>NW_007094482.1:0-950 GCF_000164805.1 Carlito syrichta
CAGGTGGGTAGACAGTTAAGAATGGAGTTGTGTCGGTGACCAGCACTGACCGAGGGGGAGTTAGGACTGCACCGGTGAATCAGAACGGAGAGAAGAAACCACACGGAGGCAGCTCTTCTGGGAACAGTCTGGCCAAGACTGAAGCCAATTTTATTCAAACTTTTTCCAACTTATATACCATTTTCTATAAACTCCAGCAGTGTGACAATTACTTGCTGGGGGCGTAAATTTCATTGATGTGTAACGCGCTTTACAAATCATGTACCATCACAAGACTTTCAAGTTCCCAGTGAACAACTGCAATTCCATGATGTATGAATCACAGGTGCACAATTTCAATACAGATTGTTCAAAATGTTTTCCACAATGTTCAATAAATCATTAATATTATTTTTTGTAGAGATGGGGTCTCGCTATGTTGCCCAGGCTGGCCTAAAGCAATCCTCCTGCCTACGCCCTCCCAAAGTGCTGGAATTACAGGCATGAGGCTCCGCACCCCTTGTGAGAAGTTGCAAACTACCAAATTAACCTTATATCTGAGAACATCTTTCAGGCTCCCCTGGGAGATGTCCTCCAAGTCTATGTGCCAATCCTTGGTATATCCTGTCCCAGGATGTGACATTGTCCACATCCCAGCTCCCTGGCCCTTAACACTCCCCAGAGCATGGAGAATGAAACCCCAACACCAGGCTGAAAGGCTGTGCTCACATCTCCATTGCCTGGTGAAGCCCTACAGCAAGATCACCCAGCTCCGAGATCTCCCCTCTGATAATATCTCAGTCCCGTCAGGTGTGGTGGCTCAAGTCTATAAACCCAGCACTTTGGAAGGCCAAAGCAAGAGAATTGCCTAAGCCCAGGAGTTTAAGACCACCTGGGGCAACTTGTCGAGACCTCCTCTTTACAATAATCAAAAATTAGCCAGGCGTAGCAGTGCAAACCTATGGTTCTGG
>NW_007094483.1:0-688 GCF_000164805.1 Carlito syrichta
GGTCCAGATGGCTTTCCAGCAGAATTCTACAAGACATTTAAGGAGGAGCTGATACCAATCCTACTGAAGGTATTCCAGGCGATTGAAAAAGATGGAACACTCCCCAAATCATTTTACGAAGCCAACATCACATTGATACCCAAGCCAGGTAAAGATCCAACAAAGAAAGAGAACTACAGGCCAATATCGTTGATTAACATAGATGCTAAAATTCTCAACAAGATCCTAGCAAACCGGATTCAGCAATACATCTCAAAAATCATCCACCATGACCAAGTAGGCTTCATTCCTGGCATGCAAGGCTGGTTCAACATTCGTAAAACCATAAATGTAATTAAATACATCAACAGATGTCAAAACAAAAACCACATGATCATATCACTAGATGCAGAAAAAGCTTTTGATAAAATCCAGCACCCCTTCGTGATAAAAACCCTTGAACATCTAGGCATACGGGGAACATACCTCAAAATAGTAAAAGCCATCTACGCGAAACCCACAGCCAGCATACTCCTAAATGGACAAAAATTGGAACCAATTTCTCTGAAAACTGGAACTAGACAAGGATGCCCACTCTCTCCCCTCCTGTTCAACATAGTATTGGAAGTCCTGGCTAAAGCAATCAGAGAAGAGGGAGGCAATCAGAGGTATTCAAATAGGAAAAGAGGAAGTCAAGTTATCTCTCTAT
>NW_007094484.1:0-762 GCF_000164805.1 Carlito syrichta
TGCTAGCTCAAATGATCCATTTTCCTGGGTCTGACTGTGAAATCCAGGCTCCAACTTTGGGCTGCTGGGGAGTTGTGTGGGGTCATGTGGGGTCCTGGGGAAGATAGCCCCCTCCTATGTTGCTCCCCACAGGATAACTCACTGCCCTGGTGCCCCCAAGAAACCTCACTCCCCAAAGGAGGTGCAGGAATCAATCCCCACCAACCATGCAGGAGCAGAGAGACAGAGAGAGCCTGATGGGTTTTGTTTTAACTTTTCTTGTAGTTTTGAAGGAAAGCCTACTTCTCTGAGAGAGGTCCTGCCACCTTTCAGATCTCACACTATGGAAAAAGATCAGTCACATTTTGTCCTGGCTGCCAGAATGAGAGATTTACAAGGTGTCCCTTCAGAAAGAATTCCCAGTAGAGTCCACGCTGAAACGTCTTCTTCTCCAGTACAACCCAAATGATTAGAAAAGCGCAAAGTACATTTTGCAGTGATTACGCAAAAATGAAATCTAGTCACAGAAAACTTTTACCTGTGACCATCTCCACCAAGCTAAATAGACTGAGAAATCTGCTCATTTACAACTTTCTCAAAGTCTGAATTTCCTTTGCTGATCTAGCACATTGACCATTTTCTACTTGGAGGGTGGTCACTTTTTACAGTCATTTTGAATACAAATGTGTGCTATTTGGGAACTCTGCATGTGCAGATATAATTGTGAATGTCTGTCTGGAGAATTTATGGTATTAATGAGGTCTAATAAGGTTGTTAGAAAGA
>NW_007094485.1:0-938 GCF_000164805.1 Carlito syrichta
AAAACCTGTTATAACATCAATCTGACTTTTCCTTAACACTTACTGCTTACTTCTCACACATTCTCCACAACAAAGTTTCCTCTCCCAGAAGCAGTTCATTGGGGAATCTCTATCACATGCTCATTCATCCACAGAAAGAGAAATTTAGTGATTAACAGGATCACAGATAACTTATTCCACTATGAAATGAAGAGATGATGTAAAGGGCCTGGCCACTCCAGCTATCAATAACTCCATTGCAATTAAAAAGGTCTTTTGTCACTTTTTCACTGGGCAATAAGGCCAATTATCTAAAACCCTTTCCTGGGATTTAGACACATACCAGAGCAAGGCCCTTCAGGCAAACTCGAATGATCACTTTTGACAAATGTTCTGCTTGAGCATAATGTAGTTATTCCAATGCTTTTAGAAATGACTACAAAGGCAACCCTAAAACACATTCTGGTTCACCTCCCCTACCCACACACACACCCACACACCCTTGCTGTGTGCAGTCAGGTTTCTTTTGGCCAATTTAAAACAGCAGGAGAACACAGTAAGGGAATGGGATGAAGCTGGTGGGGGCAGCAGCAGAATGGGATCCCTGGCCACCACTGTGACAGCTCTGGAGATGTTCTGCTTGGCCCCTCTCACAGTACAACTTAACATCATGGGAAATGGGAGGCTGCAAGTAAATTCGCTCACGCAAACTCCCCTACTCCAACCACACCTTAAACCCTCACAAGACATCCCACCTCACCGTAAAATGCCACTTCCTCCCCCAAATTCATGGGACGCTGCCCACCCCATACAGGTTGTGCCGCCTGTTTCCCTCTGTCCTGCCCTTGCTTAAAACCACAGACATAGTGATCTTTGTACTTGTCCTGTGCACTCACACTCACACACTCACACACACTCACATTACTACCTTCTGCTGGACTTCTTCAAGCCTGCTCTGA
>NW_007094485.1:2453-3595 GCF_000164805.1 Carlito syrichta
ATACCTATTTTAAACAATCAGACCAAAACACATAATTTGTATTTTCTATGAAGTAGTGCTTAATAAGAAGTTTTGGAGCCAGCTTTAAAAAAATGCATATTCAGTTACATCACACAAATGTCAGTTTCTGTTTTTAAGGAAAATAAAATATATTGTCCCACTTAGTCAGATGTAAATTGATGGTGAAACAACATAAGAAAAACTATTGTTTATGTACTCAGTGTCTGATTGTGAGCCAAGAAAGAATAAGCAATATTATGAACTGATTCAGATTCTACCTCTACTTTTGGATACTTGAATGTAAATACTGTATAGCAGGTTAAGTTTCGTTAAACACTTGGTCAATTCCAAAATAACATGCTTTACCAAGCACCAGGTATAGGTCATTGCTATATTCTTTCTTCTGCATTTATCTTACATTCAGCCATACTTTTTCATATGGTTCACTCATTTTCTCAACAAATTTTTTTGTCGAGAGAGAGAATAGGTGAATCAATTTTATATATTTTACAATTATAGAAATATTTTTAACATAAAGTGATACCCTTAATGAAAAGTATAAAATTAAAGTTATATAAAAATTATTAAGAACAATAATTCTTTGCTAGGAAACTAAAAAATTTTTACTAAAGAGAAGTCCTTTCAGGTGACGTTTGAAGAATGGGTAGGATTTCAACATCCACATGTGCATAAATGGAGAAAAACATTTCCAACCACAAATGCAGTAAAGTTCAACTAAACAAATGAAGACTTGGAAAATATTAGATAGATGACATCTACCAAGCACTGAGAGCCTTCAGTTGAATTTATATCAGATCACACTGCATTTCAAAAATTCTTTCTTTAGATGGGGAGAGGGGAATAATAATGCAGAACACAGGCTCCAGTCAGAAGTGCCTGTATAAGCTCTTTTTTCTGTCCCCACTTCAAGTACACAACAATAGGGCATGCTCTAGAGTTCAATTTGCCTGTAATGTACCTTCTCTGCATTCCTTGCTTGCTTCGTTTCCATTCCCCACACTCAATCACTAATCTTTATCCTGCTTCACAGATTCTCAGTAAATGTTTTCCTCAACTTATCTGAACCTTAGCTCAGAAAAATTTTCACAAACATCTGGTCTTGAAAGGAAAAAGGAGTCTTA
>NW_007094486.1:0-987 GCF_000164805.1 Carlito syrichta
CGGGTTGCAGTGAGTGTGCCATTGCACTCCAGTCTGGGTGACAGAGTGATTGAAAATTCACCAATGTGTTTTATCTCTGTATTTTCTTCTTTCTTGTATAAGTGATGGTAACATTAAGATCATGTTAGATGTAAAAAATAAAATGAAAGACTTTCTTTATGTTCAATTTTTGACATAGTTGAAATAATACCAGAGTTATCTGTTACTTGATCCTTTAATATTGTGAAACCATTTGTGTCTTCTTCAATGTTAGCAATTAAGTCACTTTTCCAATAGCTTCTGTTATAGAGATTGTATTCAAAATATTTATATTCTTAATTTTTATTAACAACCATTTCATATTTACGTATTTGTTTATTTTTATTTGAATTGATGATCACTCTATCACCCATACTGGAGGGCTGTGGCACACTCACAGCTGCCACAGCCTTGACCTGCTGGGCACAACAAGTGATACTTCTGCCTCAGCCTTCCAAGTAACTGGAACTACAGGCATGCACCACCATGCCTGACTTCGTTTTTGACTTATTGTAGGGAAGAGGCCTAACTCAGTTGCTGGTACTGAAACCCTGAGCTCAGAAAATCCTCTTGTCTTGGCCTCCCACACTGCTGGGATTATAAGCTTGAGCCACCACACCCAGCCTAACAACTATTTTATTAATATCTATTTACCTTGACTAGGAAGAATTTCAATAATCTATATTTTCAATGTTTTCATATAGTCACATACTATTTAAAAATTAATTACGTCTTTGAAAGTCCCCTTTTGGAACAATGAAGTTTAACTGTGGCTTAAATCCTCCAACAGCTTAAACTGTGTGTTTAGTCTTGAAAAGAGCTATTCTTATTTCCTGATCATTGGGTTTTCAGATCATTTTCTTATTCTTGATTGGTCTGAAGTTTTGGTTGGAGGAGCTTCATTAAGTTACAAATGCTTCCTTTGTATTTGGAAAGCCAATTAGTAGCTTTCTGATTTTTAAATATTGC
>NW_007094487.1:0-994 GCF_000164805.1 Carlito syrichta
GTGGACTTTGTATAAGTAACACTACAGAAAGAAAATAACAACTTCATGTTTTCTGCTGGTTGAGACCTGCCTTTTCCCTTAGGAAAGGTTGTTTCTGCCTTTTTTAGATTACAAACCAGTTAGTCATAGATGGTTTCTAAACCTGTATTCAATACTGACCCTGTTGCTGGTGTTCCATAATTAAAAATAACATTTCAGCCAGGCTCGGTGGCTCAGCGTGTAATCCCGTGATTTGGGAGGCTGAAGTGAGTGGGTTGCCTGAGCTCACGGGTTCGAGACCCGCCTGGGCAACTTGGCGAGACCTCATATCTACAATAAATCAAAAATTAGCCAAACGTGGTAGCGCGCATCTGTAGTTCCAGCTACTTGGAAGGCTGAGGTGGAAGGATCGCTGAAGCCCAGCAGGTCGAGGCTGCGGTGGCCGAGAGCGGCCACTGCACTCCAGTCTGGGAGACAGAGTGAGACTCCAAACTCAAATAATAATAGTAATAATAATAATAATAATAACATTTCATTCTTTATCATTCTTCTATGCCTTAGAATTCAAGCAGTTAACTGTCTTTTCTTCATTCAGTATTCCACTGCCACTCATAGGTGTGGAATAATTAATATAATAATCCCTCTTAAAATTATATCCATTGGTTTAAATAGCTTTGCTATATGTACAAATACTTTGGGTGAATGCAGATATAGTTTCATTTTGATAATAGAGCATTGTTCAGTGATTGAAATGACTAAGTGGTCTTTTTGTATGCCTGGTAAGAAACACAATGAATAGAATTTCATTTTACTTGGCATCTGCTTTCCTGAGCAGGGAGTTCAAAAGCACATTGTGCACATTTCATTCATCTTCTCAGCATCCCCAGGTTAGTACAATAAGTCCTTTCTACTTTTCTGGAGTGTTCCATCCCTCTTTTATCAGCTGACCTTCCTTCTCCCCATTTCCAACTCCTCTCCAAGACCACAGCTAACTTTTCTCTACTCATTAATTCCT
>NW_007094488.1:0-784 GCF_000164805.1 Carlito syrichta
CATAGGTGATGATGATAGATAGATGATATAAGATAGACAGATAGACACACACATATATAAACGTTTATGTATCATATATTTACCCTAAATATTAAACTCTTAACCACTGAATTTTTTTTTTTTTTGAGTTGGTGTCTCACTCCATCATCCAGGCTGGAGTGCAGTGGCATGCTCACAGCAACACCAGCATTGACCTGGTGGACTCCAGTGATCCTTCTGCCTCAGCCTTCCAAGTAGCTGGAACTACAGGTGCATGCTACCATGCCCAGCTAATTTTGGCTTTATTGTAGAGATGAGGTCTTGCCAAGTTGCCCAGGTGGATCTCAAACCCGTGGTCTCAGGCAATTCACTCAACTCGGCCTCCCAAAGTGGTGGGATTGCAGTCTGAGCCACTGAGCCCAGACTGAAATTTCTTAATGGCTCTCCCCAATACCTACTAGTGAGTCATCCTCATTCATTTGTCATGCAAGGTCTTTTATGATATGACCCCACCCTCTCTCATCATTTAATGACTCATTTTCTCTCTACATTTCCAATGTTTTAACCACATTTGACCACTATGTGTCTGCTTCTGTATCTGCTCATGGTGTTTACTCAGAATGTCCAGTCATCCTCAGTTCCTCTACCTGGAAACCCCCAACTCATCTTTCTTTCGTTTTTTTTTTTTGGAGTTGGAGTCTCACTCTGTCACCCAGACTGGAGTGCAGTGGCATGTTCCCAGCCATCACAGCCTCAACCTGCTGGGCTCTGGTGATCCTTCTGCCTCAGCCTTCCAGGTAGCTGG
>NW_007094489.1:0-710 GCF_000164805.1 Carlito syrichta
CTGACACATGAAATTCACCATCACAATTCACCCCTTGTCAACTTGGCACACATACACATCTTCTTGAACTAAGAGGAGGGACCCCAAAATACCTGGAATTTATTTATAAAAAGTGCATATTTATTTTTATATGTTTAAACTTCAGTCACTTTTAAAGTACTCTCTGTTTGATGCAATACGCCTATCAAGATGCTTTTTCCTGTGTTCTAAACAGTTTTTGAACTTGTCAGTTTTGATGCCTTTTAGCGCTTCTACTGTTTTTTCTTTCACCTCATCATTAAAACATTTCCTTTTGAGGATTTTTTCATCTAGGGAAACAAAAAAAGTCACTTGGAGCAAGATTGGGTGTATAGGGAGGGTGAGGCATGGGGGTCATGTCGTTTTTGGTTAAAAAAAAATGCCAGGCTCGGTGGCTCAGTCTGTAATCCCAGCACTTTGGGAGGCTGAGGTGAGTGGATTGCCTGAGACAGCAGGTTTGAGACCCGCCTGGGCAACTTGGCGAGACCTCATCTCTACAATAAAATTAAAAATTAGCTGGGCGTGGTAGCATGCACCTGTAGTTCCAGCTACTTGGAAGACTGAGGCGGAAGGATCGCTGGAACCCAACAGGTTGAGGTTGTGGTGACCGGGATCGGCCACTGCACTCCAGTCTGGGTGACAGAGTGAGACTCTAACTCAAAAAACAAACAAATTAAAAAAAAAACAATTGA
>NW_007094490.1:0-979 GCF_000164805.1 Carlito syrichta
CTGAAAGGAAGTCACTGCAAAAGTGTCCTGCCTGCAAACAGATTGTAACCTTTTGCAGAGCCAACAAGGATCCATTCCCCTTTTCTTTTCTTCAATCAGAAACCCATAAGAATCCCAGTGTCCCCAAGGGTGGAAAAGCCTCTCTGTGGAGAAGGAAGATGAAGAATAACCAGAAACACTCATGGAGACACTGATATGCACAACTGTACCCTGGTGTGAAGTTGTACCAAATCCTCCTTGTTCACATATTCAGAAGTGACTCGATGGACCCTTGCTTGCCTCATTCCTTGTCTGGGTATAAAACTGTCTTAATTACCTAATGTGACATCTAGAATAATTCCAGGGGTGAAGACAGAAGGGATGAGCTTCAGAATTAGCAGGAAGCCAGGTTTGGTGGTTCAGCCTGTAATCCCGCGCCTTTGGGAGCCTGAGGTGAGTGGATTGCCTGAGTCTGCCGATTCAAGACCTGCCTGGGCAACTTGGTGAGACCTCATCTCTACAATAAACCAAAAAATTAGCCGGGCATGGTAGTGCACGTCTGCAGTTCCAGCTACTTGGAAGGCTGAGGTGGAAGTATCGCCAGAGCACAGCAGGTTGAGGCTGCAGTGGCCGGGAGTGGCCACTGCACTTCAGTCTGGGTGACAGAGTGAGACTCTAACTCAAATTAAAAAAAAAGAATTAGCGGGACACAGGAAAGCCCATGTGAGTTTTTGTGCAAGGACATAGCTTGTAGTGTAGCAGGAAGACAGAGATCAAGACACCGAGACTATTATAGGAAGTGGCACTTTATTACACCTTCCAGGTACACCCTTGTTTAGGTAAGGGAGGGGCTCGTGTTGAGCGGTTACACATTCTCTTTGGAATTTACAAGGTGGTGTTCAGAAAAATCAGATCTTTTAAAGAACAAATGGTCTCCAGGAAGAGCTGGGCAGCAGAGTCTGCAAGCAGGGTTGTAAACCGTCAACTTCAAAAAGGGGTG
>NW_007094491.1:0-1264 GCF_000164805.1 Carlito syrichta
ATAATAAAAGAGGCCTCGAAGCGTGCTCTCATGGTCTTGGGCGGACGTTCTTCCCTTGGTAACTCGACTCACCGTCTTCTGAGTCCACAGAACCGGGAGACTGAGTAAAAGGTGGTCTGTCCTTGTCGACCCGTGACGTGCAGCTTCTAGGGATCTGTCTCTCACCCGTATCGCATGAAGCGCACATCGGGAAAAAGGCTTAGTCCGTCGAGTTGCCTTTCTTCCGGTCTGGTCTCTGGGTTCCCTGGGCTCTGCCGAGTTCATGTCTGTCTCCAGCTGGCCAGACCCCGGCCTGCTCTTGGGCTGCTTCAGTTGAAAGACCTATCTTCTGCCTGCTCCCTTGAGTGTACACGGTTTCTACCTACCGCAGACTCCTTGCGAAGCATAGTCCCGCCGATTTCTTTTTTCGGTGCTCGTTAACAATAACGAAAGCTTTACGTGTTTAGTAAATCAGACGCCATTCCGGGTCAGAAAGGAGTTTGAACGATCACGATGTGTCATATAATTGCACCGAGGCGGGCACGATTAGGAATACTTCCTAGCTTAAAGTGTATCTCCTAAGTAGAAAGTGAGTATTTTTTATTGACATACAGTCATGAAAAGGAAATGATATCTTTTCTTGTTTTGTTTTGATGCGATCGTCAGCCCCTTGTTTCGGTTTTCTGTTACGAGCGTGGTCGTGATACTTTTCAAGAATAGAATGGACCGTAAATAGTACAGAGAACATATGGATCGTGTAAAGAAAAAAGGGAATCGAAAGTGTCCCCTCGTGCCTCTTCCCAACTCCCCACCCACCCTGGAGAAAACAGCCCGACGCGCGAATCGACAGACGCTGGCACACACGAGGACCGGCGGGTGTTTTCTGTCCGTGATGCTCCTTGTCTTGGTTTTCGAATCTAAGAAGATGCAATGACAGTGTTTTCATGTACAAAGAATTTTGTTGAAAACGCTGCCCCCCCCCCCCCAAAAAAAACCCCCCGGCCTACTTGGTTGAACCTTCCTTTTGGAACCTCTCCTTCCAGCGGAGGGGAAGGCGCCGGGAGCGTTCCCTGGTTTTCCTCCCCGCTGCCTCGGGGGCCTCTCTGAGACCCGCCCCCGGTCCTCTTGTCCTGCCTTTTCTCCCTCTGTGTCCAGCTTGAGTACTCCACCTCCTTCCCGCCCTCCGGTCTTACACCAGCATGAGGTTCCCCTCGTCACACAGAATGACTGTTACGTTCGTTACGATGGTGAGAAAGACATCCTTCTGGACGACTGGGATATGTGT
>NW_007094492.1:0-711 GCF_000164805.1 Carlito syrichta
AACACTATGATGACTATCAAATTATGCCAATGAAATAAAAGATAACTAGTTGGATGCAAGTAGACACAGACTTTAAAATTCCATAAGTTAATCATTGATTTTTGGAAAATTTGATCCCTAGATTGCACAGTAACAATTCAGCAATGACACATGGAAATAAATCAAGAAGACACAAGTGTTATGGAGACATTGTTCTTCATTTCTACAGACATGTTGAACGATCTTTTATAGATTTGGTCTATTAGTTCCTTTGAAAAATCCTCTTTGACTTATTCACTTAATTCAATAATAATCAACCCTAACTTAATATGAGGCACTGCAACAGTAACTTGATAAACCATTTGCAAAGAGGATAAACAACAAATTATAATATATTGTTATAACTACAAAGTGCTTTAGGAGCAGGTAAAAGCTTCTCAAAGGAAGCTGAAATCTGAAGAAAACCTAGAAATTCACCAGATTTTAAAAAAGTGGAATGGTGCAGAGACAGGATTATACAAAGAAAGGGAACCACATATACAAAATCAAGGCAACATACAGATAGCATGATAAATTCAAAGATGTAATCATATTTTAATGTGAATGAAGTTTAGAATGTCAGTCACAGGAAAATCAAGTAATGAAACAGAGAAGTATGAAGAAAACAGATCAGAGTATGAAAGAAGATAAGTCTATATTCTTGGGAATAATGGAAAACTGTTTAAAGGGCTG
>NW_007094493.1:0-956 GCF_000164805.1 Carlito syrichta
TTCATACATTATATGACTCTAAGAGACTTCTCAACAGTTTTTAGGGACAAGCAGTTGATTACGATCTTAGGCAAGGCCTAAACCTTTAGAAACAGATTTACTCTCAATTAACCTGGCTTTTAGCATTTGAAAACAAGAACAGCCTATTCATTTCCTTAGTTGCCAGAGAAAGATTACAAAATTATTTTTTTCTAAGACTGGCATTAACTTGCACTGAGTTAGAAAAAGGCTAAGTAGCATATAAGAGACATTTTTACCTTTCTTTACAGGTGGATTAGAATGAGCTCCTTCAGAATTTATGAAGGAGAACCAGGCTAAGGAAGAGAGGGGGCGTGGTCACTGGAAAGAATTTAAGATAACTGGTAACACTTCAAATACATAGCAGGCAATTTTTCTAGAACCTTAACAACAAAAGGCAGAAGTTTTAACAGTGCCAACAGGTCAGGGGAAACACTGCACAATGGGAATGGAGGGAAACATAAAATGACATAAAGAAACACACGCCAATCAAGTTTTTAAAAGATGACATTTCCCATCAAACAAAGCATAATAACTCAACCAGCTTTTTAGCAGATTCAAAACGACAGACACACACAAATAAGAGAATGAGGGGTATGTAAAACATCCGTTTTGTCCCCTTCCAGTCATACTCCTCATGAAGATATCTCAGATACCTCTTAGAAATTGGCAGATTGGTACACCTCCAATTCAGACTAACTTTATGCGGAGCCCTCCCTCCCTCCGTCTCATATACACACAATCACACAGCACATTTTTCAACTCTCCATCCTAATCCTAGAAGCCTACGGGTTCGTCTTCAGACAGTGTTTCCTTCCACTGCCTTTCAGCCCTTTCCTTCAGCTGGACATAACTACCTGGCTCCAGGAGGTGATCAAGCTCTCCTTCTGCCATCTATTCGCAGGTCTATGCAAAGGTCTTTATTCTTACCCTTTCCG
>NW_007094494.1:0-721 GCF_000164805.1 Carlito syrichta
CAGGGATTTATTGAAACCGCTGATGTTTTAACAGGAATCAAGGCAGTGGTACCAAGCTACACAAGTATTCACCATGTTCTGACCACCATATACCACTGAAAACTGTCCTTGATAAGGAAGGATTACCAATTGCTTTATTGAATTGTAATATTTACATATTCTTGATGTCAGCTCCTTTTCAGATGTGTGATTTGTAAAACTTTCCTCCCATTCTGTAGTTTGTGTTTTTGTTTTGTTGATTGTGTCCTTTGATACACAACAGTTTAACAATTTTATGATGCCCAATTTATCTATTTTTTGTTGTTAGTGTTAATGTGCTCTTTATATATAATATGGATAGATTTTTAGAGTATACATTGTGAAATGCTTTAAATCAATTTGAGGTTTTTTGTCATTAAGTATTTTAGTTTATTTTTAATTGAGGTTTAAAATATGCTGTATTAGTTTGCTTGGGCTGCTTTACAAATACCACATACCTGGTGGTTTACACCAGAAGTCTCAGCCCCCAGATCACAGATCAGTGTAGGTCCATGGCCTGTTAGGAACTGGGCTGCACAGCAGAAGTGAGTGGTGGGCAAGGGAGCAAAGCTTCCTCTGTATTCACAGTCACTCTCCATCACTCACATTACTGCCCAATCTCTGCCTTCTGTCAGATCAGCGGCATTAGATTCTCATAGGAGGGTGAACCCTATTGTGAACTGCACATGCAAGGGATCTAGGG
>NW_007094495.1:0-1298 GCF_000164805.1 Carlito syrichta
TAATCAGATGTCACATCAAAGCTAGTAGATGTTGAGTAACAACTCATGATTCCAATATAAAAAAGATACTTAAATTTTATCCCAGCCCTGCTTCTTAACAGACATATGAATGGCCATGAAACTGATCCTGTCTGAACCTGTTTTCTCTGTAAATGGTGAAAAATGTGCCTTGACAAAGGAATAGTGGAAAGAATGATACCTGATACTAGAGCTTAGTTCAGGCTTGTGTAGTTAAGTGATCAATAAATGCCAATGAAAATTATAGATAACTTGTTTTAGTACTTCTGTATGCACCAGTATCTAACACAAAATTGGGTGAGAATGAGAAATTTACCTCTGCCACAGAAGCAGAAGTGAATCAAACACTTCAGGCATTCTTCACTTTACTCAGCCCCTGCAGAGAAATTTGACATCAGAGAGCAACCCCAGTCCAGGGCTGTTGGATCTGGAGCTGAAGACTCCCTTTTCAGAGGTGTTATTTGTATTTCTCTCAAGTTTGCCACATGTCTCTCCTCTAAAGTCCTGAGAACATTCTAACCTATTGGGGTTTTGAATTTTTATGGTTCCCCATTGTGCTTAATTCTGAATAGAAAATCACACACACACACACATAGGGAATTGAGGAGGAGATACAAAAATTAAACCCTAACTCTATTCCAAATCCCACATTTAATTACACAAAATACTGTTCTGTTTGTCTTGGATAGACTTTGGCTACACATTGTGATTTTTATTGCAACACCTGGCATGGCATTTCCTCCAAGTTCTGTTTCATAACAGTGCCCTGTCTACAGCTCCTTCTTATGTTCATGCACAAAATTCAAAACTGCACAGTTTATATCTTTATCTGCATACAGTGACAGAAGAACTTCCACCTTACAGAAAGGAATCACATTAATAGCCCTTGCTGCTCAAGAAGCAATTAGGGTATTCTCTACAGACTCATTCAGTCTCCAGTCAAAATCTTATTCTCTGAAACATAGAGAAATCTAGTTTAATTAAATTAACACAATGAAATTAGTTAAGGATTCAGGATGTGTCTGAGTTAGTACCAGCTACATCAGTTAGGTAAACTTTAGGTATTTTTTTCTGTTTATGAAAACTCATGTAGTACCTGTGTGCCTGGAAATGCTAAGTGTTCCTGTGCGCAAACCTTTTTCATAATTTGCTGCAATGTCTGTGTAACACAAAGTCCCTAGTTGTGAGATACACATACACACACATGTATATATGAAAATTGCATATGTGCATATAGAAACACATGTTGTGTCTTTCTAAAATTTTGAAGAAACTATGTC
>NW_007094496.1:0-1375 GCF_000164805.1 Carlito syrichta
CTCAGCCTTCCAAGTAGCCGAAATTACAGGCATGTGCTACCATGCCCAGCTGATTTTTTTTTTATTTATTGTAGAGATGAAGTCTCGCTGCCCAGGCAGGTCTCAAACCCACGGGCTCAGGCAGTCCACTCACCTCAGCCTCCCAAAGGTGCAGGATTACAGACTGAGGCATGGAGCCCAGCTTATTTTTGATTTTATTGTAGAGATGAGGTCTCGCCTGCTCAGGCAGGCCACTAACCCGCAGGCTCCCAAAGGCATGGGATTATAGGCTGAGCCACCGAGCCCAGCTGACACTGGGGTTTTTTAAAGCTTCCCAATCTCATGTGCAGTTGGGGTTAAGAATCATGTATCTAGGGGCCTGGCACACTTTTCTGAGCTTCAGAGACTTACATGCGATTTATGGAAAAGATGTAAACAAGTGAACTGATTAAGCAATATCAAATGATGATAAAAGTCAAAGAAGTGAAATAACATGGCAAAACTCCAAAGTTAAAATGCACCCTTCTAAAATAAGTGTTCTCAAAATCAAGAAAACAGCAAATGGGTATAAATGTGGAAAATTGACTTCTTCTGTCCCTCACATTGTCCAATCAGTCTTTATTGCCCCCATCTGTGGCTTCTGTCATTTACTCTGTTAGCTTCATTGTGATGGACATGCATGTGATTTAAAAAAAATAATGCTTTGTTGCAATGAGGTTCCTGAAAAAATTAGTTGAGCAAACAATGACAAATGAATGGCTTAAAAGGAAAGACTGAGCCAGGCTCAGTGGCGCAGGCTGTAATCCCACACCTTGGGAGGCTGAAGTGAGTGGATTGCCTGAGTCCACGAGTTCGAGACCTGCCTGGGCAACTTGATGAGACCTCATCTCTACAATAAATAAAAAAATGAGCCAGGTGTGGTAGCATGCACCTGTAGTTCCAGTTACTTGGAAGGCTGAGGCAGAAGGATCGCCGGAGCCCAGCAGGTCGAGGCTGCGGTGGCCAGGAGCGGCCACTACACTCCAGTCTGGGAGACTCCAACTCAAAAAAAAAAAAGCGCTTATAAAACTCTTAGCCCCCGCCTTTGGGAGGCTGAGGTGAGTGGATTGCCTGAGCCCGCGGGTTTGAGACTCCCTGGGCAGCGAGACCTCATCTCTACAATAAATCAAAAAATCAGCCGGGCATGGTAGCACATACCTGTAATTCCGGCTACTTGGAAGGCTGAGGTGGAAGGATCACCGGAGCCCAGCAGGTCGAGGGCTGCAGTGGCCGGGAGCGGCCACTGCACTCCAGTCTGGGCAACAGAGTGAGACTCCAACTCAAAAAAAATAAAATAACAAATAAAACTTTTAGCACAGTACCTGGCATAGAACACTTGCCTGTTAATGTTATCTTG
>NW_007094497.1:0-833 GCF_000164805.1 Carlito syrichta
ATTTCTAGTGGACCTTATTGACAAGAACAGAAGAGAAGACATTTGCCAGAACAGATTAACTTGTGCAGTCAATAAAGTTAACTTGTCCTTCCACCTCAGCCTTTCAAGTAGCTGGAACTATAGTCATGCAATTCTATGCCCAACTATTTTCTTTTTGGGGGGCTTATTGTACAGAAGAAGTCTCACCAAGTTGACCAGACTAGTCTTGAACCTGTAGGTTCAGACAAACCACTCTCCTCATTTTCCTGAAGTGATGGGATTACAGGATGAGCTATTGAGCCCAGCCATGAACAGCTGTTTTACACCTGTTTTACAAGGTCATTAATCTCATTATTAGGACAGAGATCACAACACTTAATTACCTCTTAAAGTCTCTACTTCTTAATATGAACACCTTGATGATCAAGTTTTAACACATAAATTTTGGGGATACATCCAGACTGTAGCAAATCTCTGGGTCCCAGAGATTACAGTCCTTTGAACTCTCCTTTAATCACCAGCATTGACTATAGCAGACAGTATAATTTATCTAACTTATTTTCAACTCTCTTTAATATCTTAAGTAACATTATACAGTTAAAAGTGCTTGAACATCATTTATTTCAGTTGATCAGTGTAATATTTTGTTAGAAATATTTTGAGTAGAAAAATTAGAAAAATGACTGGCAGTGCATACATGCCATAAATATTACTCCATCAAGATAAATTGAAGAGATAATATCTGCTGATGAAAGTATTTATTTGGATTATGACCTCATTGTTCAACATTTCTAAATCAGATTACAACAATAAAATTAGAGGGAGTGTGATAATGAGAATGTCACATATAAAAT
>NW_007094498.1:0-1314 GCF_000164805.1 Carlito syrichta
GAAAAAACCCAAATAAGCACAGTCAGAAACACAAAAGATGAAGCCACATCTGACCCTGAAGAAATACAAAAGATCATTAGAGACTACTATGTACACATGTATGGAAACAAACTTGAAAACCTCAAGGAAATGGAGGACTTTCTGTCATCACACAACCTGCCTAGGTTGAAACAAGAAGAAATTGAAACCCTAAATACACCAATAACAATCAAGGAAATTGACTACGTAATAAGAAAACTACCTACAAAAGAAAGCCCTGGACCAGATGGCTTTCCAGCAGAATTCTACAGGACATTTAAGGAGGAGCTGATTCCAATCCTACTGAAGGTATTTCAGGCAATGAGAAAGATGGAACCCTCCCCAAATCATTTTATTAAGCTAACATCACATTGATACCCAAGCCAGGTAAAGACCCAACAAAGAAAGAGAACTACAGGCCAATATCTTTGATGAACATAGATGCTAAAATTCTCAACAAGATCCTAGCAAACCAGATTCAACAACGCATCTCAAAAATCATCCATCATGACAAAGTAGACTTCAACCCTGGGATGCAAGACTGGTTCAACATTCATAAAACCATAAATGTAATTAAATACATCAACAGATGTCAAAATAAAAACCACATGATTATATCATTAGATGCAGAAAAAGCTTTTGATAAAATCCAGAACCCCTTCTTGATAAAAACCCTCGAACATCTAGGCATACGGGGAACATACCTCAAAGTAGTAAAAACCATCTATGAGAAACCCACAGCCAGCATACTCGTAAACGGACAAAAATTGGAACCATTTCCCCTGAGAACTGGAACAAGACAAGGATGCCCACTCTCACCCCTCCTGTTCAATATAGTATTGCAAGTCCTGGCTAGAGCAATCAGAGAAGAGAAGGCAATTAGGGGTATCCAAATAGGAAAAGAGGAAGTCAAATTATCTCTCTTTACAGATGATATGTTCGTGTACCTTGAAAACCCAAGAGAATCTGTCAGAAACCTTCTTACACTGATAAAGGCCTTCGGCAAAGTCTCAGGATATAAAATAAATGTGCAAAAGACAATTGCATTTCTGTACACCAATAATAAACAAACAGAAACCCAAATAAAAAACACAATTCCATTCACAATAGCCACAAAAAAATGAAATACTTTGGCATCTTCCTAACCAGAGATGTGAAAGACCTTTACAATGAAAACTACAGAACTCTGCTCAAAGAAATCAAAGATGACACAAACAAGTGGAAAAATAGTCCCATACTCATGGATTGGAAGAATCAACATTGTGAAGATGTCCATCTTACCTAAGGCAATCTACG
>NW_007094498.1:1700-48781 GCF_000164805.1 Carlito syrichta
AAACAGGACCCCTATCTATCCCCATACACAAAAATTAACTCCAAATAGATCAGAAACCTAAATGTAAAACCTCAAACCATAAGAACCTTAGAAAATGAAGGACATACCCTCATGGAAATTGGAATTGGCATCCAATTCCTGAACAAAACCTGAAACCCACAGGTCATAAGGGATAAGATAGACAAGTGGGACCTCATTAAACTGACAAGCTTCTGCAAAGCCAAAGAAACCATCAAGCGAGCAGGGAGATAGCCTACAGACTGGTATTTGCCAACACCAGGTCTGACAAAGGCTTAACATCTTGGATCTACAAGGAACTCAAACGTGCTGAAAAGAAAAAAACAACCCCATTATAAAATGGGCAAATGATATCAACAGACACTTCTCAAAGGAAGACATCCGAGCAGCCAACAGACACATGAAGAAATGCTCAACCTCACTAATCATCAGAGAGATACAGATCAAAACCATACTGAGATACCACCTAACTCCAGTCAGAATGGCAATTATCAATAACTCAAAAAATAACAGTTGTTGGAGAGGGTGTGGCGAAAAGGGAACACTTCTACACTGTTGGTGGGAGTGTAAACTAGTGCAACCTCTGTGGAAAGCAGAGTGGCAATTCCTAAAAGCTCTAAACATCAACCTCCCATATAACCCTGCAATCCCCCTACTGGGAATATACCCTGAAGATCTCAAATCACTCTATAAAAAAGATACCTGCACATGAATGTTTATCACAGCATTGTTCACAATAGCAAGAACCTGGAACCAACCATGCTGTCCATCAAAAGAGGACTGGATTTTTAAAATGTGGTACATATACACGATGGAATACTCTGCAGCCATAAAAAAGAACAAAATCATGAATTTCGCAGCAACCTGGATGGAACTAGAGTCTATAATACTGAGTGACCTCTCACAGAAACAAAGATCTGAGTATCACATGTTCTCACTCACATAGTGAACTTTGATCATCCAAGGCACTACCATAAGAAAATGACAGACAGTGGTGGGAAACTATGGGGGGGAAGGGGGATGGGACTAATGGTAGTAAACATCTGTCTGGGGACGGTGAGACACCTGTTATCAACAAGGAGGCCTGAATGAAGCATATTTGTATACCTAACCCTTAACTGTACCCCACAATATCATAATAAAAAATATTGATTTAAAATAAAATTTAATAAAATTAAAAAACCCCAAACAAAACCAAAATTAAATACTGAAATACAGTAGTTTATACAGAAAAAATACTAAAACCTCTAAAAAAAAAAAAAAAAGAAAAAATCATTACATGTCTGCACAAATTTGGGAACTATGAAATACATAGTTACTAGACTGTAAGCATTTACGAAGCTAGACTTCCATCCTATGAGTTGTTCTTTCTAAATACCTAAAGATTAAGGCAAGTTAGTAAAGTTTATGTCTCCTGTAGAATATCATATAAGAAAGTTGTCAACTGAATTCTCAATTTCTACTCTTTTTGCACATCATTTATATTCCTGTTGTCATTTAACCATCACAACTGAAGTAGTGTTTTCTCTGTAAATTAGTGGAATACTAATACTCCTTTTTCTTCAAAGTCCAAAAAATTAAAAACTTAAAATTTGTACAAGTATGGCTTCTAGTTTTGAAGAAATATAGAAAGTTAAAATTTGATCACCTGAGATTTAACATTTTGTTACCAGAATATTATTATTAACATTACAATTTTTAGTCTATAAAAATAATCTCCTATTGGAAACTTTAGTTCTTATTTTTGTGTTATTTATTTCATGAAACTGGTAAAGGCAGTGGAGTCAGGAATTCTATGCACAGGCAAAATCGAAGGTAAGTAAAACCAAAGGTAAAAAAATACAGTTAGTACTAGTAGCTTTCAGTTTTCTGTTGAGTCTTTAAGTGCTTTTAATAAGTGGAATTTCCTCATTATAACCCTCTGTGTTCACCTATAAAGGTAGGGAGAAAATCAATTTAAAATAATATGAGCATATTTGACTTTTAAACAAACCTGATATGTCAGTGCCTGGACTTACATTATGGCTGAAATAAATACTAATTTTTATTTCAAGGTAGTTGACATAGGCTTCCTTGAAACAGCAGGCTCTTGAAGTCTAACAAAAATAGACATTTTCTGTCAACCAAGTATAGTTGAGTATATCTTCAAAATATATCATGAAACTGTTTTTCTTAATCTTCTACCATTAATCAAGTCACCATTGTCGCTAACCAAGTTCACCGTCCTCTGCACCAGCTCCCTTTATCTTCCTGCTATTATTCTTGCCCCCCACATTCTAGGCCTACCACCAACCCGTAGCAGCCAGGTAAGGAATATGCTGTGGACGAAAATACAAACTCCTCACCGTGACCTCAAGGCCCGAAAGATCTGCCCCACACTCCTATCGCCTTGCCCATTTCCCCATCACTCTCCTACTTTCCTACTTCATTTGGGCTGTGCTTTTCTTCCGCTGCTTCCTAGTTATATTCAAATGTAGTTCTGCCGTTGGCTCTGCCCCTCTCCCAATCCCTGTATTGTTGGCTCTTTCTTGTGTTTGATCAAATGATATCTTTTCAGAGAGTCCTTTTTCTTTTTTTAGAGACAGGTTCTTACTCTGCCACTTAGGCTGGAGTGCAGTGGCACGATCATAGCTCACTATAGCCTTGAACTCCTGGACTCAAGTGTTCTTCTCACCTTAGGCTCTCAAGTGTCTCAGAATACAATTGCATGCCACCATGCCCACCTAATTTTTTGTTGTTGTCATAGTGGGCTCTCACTGTTCTGAAACTCTTGACATCAAGCAATCCTCCTCCCTTAGCCTTAGCCCCTTGAGTTGCTGGGATTACAAGCATGAGCCACCACACCTGACTCTCAGGTCTCCTTGGATCACTCATAGCTGTCACCTATCCCTGCTGTATTTTCTGCATTATATTAATCTTGAAATCATGTTATTTATTTATTTATTTATTTATGAGTTACCTCTCACTTCTGTTATAAGATAAAGTTCATGGGAGAGTTTTGTTGTTGTTATTGTTTTCTTCTGTAACCCCACTATTTAGAACTGTGCCTGGAACATTATGTGCCTAGTTTAATAAATATTGGTTTAGTAAATGAGCTGTAAGTATGTGGCTGAAAAAAAATGTATGTAAATCAATACTTAAAAGTCAAATCATTTCAAAAGCATTAAGCAAAAATCTTAAGATTATTCAAAAGTAATTTATCTGCTTTATAAATTTCAATGTGTTTTAAATTCATTACCATATGGTTAGTAGTCTAAGAAGCATAGCACTTAAGAACCTAGACTCTGGAATTGGATCAATTCTGTTGAATACTGGCTCTTCCAGTTACTTGTTGTCAAGTAAATTAATGTTTGGGTTTCTGTGTCAATATCTCTAAATTAGAGATACTAGTTCTCATCTTGTAGAGTTATTGTGGGGTTATATGGGATAAGACATCTTAATTTTAGGATAGTATCTTATGTACAGTAAACATTTGGTAAATACTAGCTATTATTATTAAAGTTAAACTTATTTCTTACATTAAATTTACCTTTGTCAGTAGAGGTGGACCCTCTCTTCTCAGACCTTGACGAATGCTTAATGACTACCTAATTTTACCTAAATTGTAAAAATAAGCATTTGGGTATTCCGCCAAATTCCACCACTTCATCTTTGATAAATGAAACTTATTTTAAAATTCTAGTCAGGCACGTAAATGGTTGAAAAATTAAGATTATGAAGGCAAGTATTTTTTTAAGGTTAAAGAGAGCTAAAATCTTTAGAGAGCTAAACCTTTCAAGTTCACCTTTAGCTATTTTTAAGGAAGTTGTTATTTAAAAAGCAGTGTCACAGTGGTGACAAATAGATCCTGGTGACAAAATGAAGATGAAAATTGTAAGGTGGTATTTCATCAAATAATTCCTTCTCAGAGACTGGCAAAAACATATCGGTGCCTTATTCTGGTAATATATGGCTCTTCAAATGGGAATTGTTTACTTTATTTATTCTTTTGTTTAAGTGGCAAAAAAGTATTTTATGCCTTGGGGAGATCAGAAAACCTCTGGCATTTAGCAACATGCTTTTTATAGAGTATCCTGTTTAAAAAGCATTTAGAAGAGTTGAGCTGGAGAAAAGTGAATTTATAAATGGACTTATCAAAACTGGGTTTTGTAATGAAGCAGTTGTAAAACAAGCCATAGTAAAAAGTATAGAGACAGTCTCTTAAGGTTACGCATTTTTTGTATAATCTTTTTGTTTGTATATTGCATACCAAAATGGACTTAGCTAATTATAGCATATGGGAAGCTTCAAGCAAATTGAATAAAATAGTATACCTAAGGAAATGTACAGAACCACAGTGAAGAAGATTTTAATTCCTATGTTTTTCTCTAGCCATTAATAATTAAATGTAATTTCCTGGATTAGTAGGTTCATAAGGGACCTTAGAAAGTCATTTAGTCAATACATCTGTGCCATTTGAAATGATATTTGATATCTTGATCTTTAAGGATCAAGATTCTCAGAAGTCAACTTCGATGTACCTTACTGCATTTTCCCTATAAATAAATCACATTCTCCATATTTCTAAAGAAAGATCACATTTGTTTTAAACTAAATTTTTTGAAAACATTTTTCAAGAAATTAATCAGCTATGAGTTGAATTCTGGATCCTTTTTGTTTTGTTTTTTTTTTTACTCCTTATACCTCAAAAGTGAGAAAGCTGCTTCAAAATTCTTGGTATATTGCATTTCTGGACACTTTTTGTATGCAAGATAGTCTGCTCAGGGCTAGGGAAACAGAGAAAAGGCCATAATGCTTGCCCTCTAAGGAGCTCACAATCCTAGTAGCTGAGATGGAGGTGAAGGAAGTGATGACACCGTGATTTGGCCAGTGCCACAAAAGAAGGATGTGTGAGTAACAGAAAACTCCGTCGGGAAAAGCATAGGGTCAGATGGAATTTCCTCCTGGGAATCCTTGCATGAAATCTTGTGGAACAGTCAGGAGTTGATGAGGCAGAGAGGGAGAGCACATGACTTATTCAGGGACTAACTACATTTTCTTGTAACATTGGTAGAAGAATGGGACATTTGTGTCTGGAAGTCAAAGTGGACAAAGTATGTAGATGTCAGAACTAAAAGACCATTTTGTACCTTGGTAGGTGATTAAATAAGATTAAGAGTGACCTGATAAAGTTATGCTTTTGAAGTCAATCTAACAGAAGTGTGGAGGGTGAATGTCGGATGGAAGATGGATAAGGTTTAGAGTGTAGTTAGGGAAACTAGTTAGGAGGTATTCTGGAAATTCTGGTAAGAAAGATAGAGGGACTAAACCAATAAAAAGACATCATGGATCAACAAATTTGAGAGAGACTGAATCCCAACAGGACTAGTTTTGAAGATATATTTGAGCTGATATAATTTGAAAATGATTAGTCATGGGCAACGAGTGACTAGTTCTGTGAAAGGAGAGTTGTTGATGCAGCTGAAGAACACCATTGTTAAGGGTTGGAAAAAAGAAACAAGAAAAGTTAGACTAGGCAGTGCTTTTCAGAGTATGGGCTATTTGACCTTGAAAGTATGGAGGTAGGGAATATTAAGTGATGACACAGGAAGATAGCGGTGGGAAGGAGAAGTTTATGTTGCCACATGTATGAGTGTTAATAGAAAGTTTTTTTGTTTTTGTCTTTTCTTAGAGGTAGAAGGGCAATAATCTAAAAGAGAAATTGGAAATTAGGGTGGGGACCACCACCTCCTTTCCCTTTGAGGAATGTGTGCTCTAGGAGAAACAGTCTTTCTTTTTTTTTTTTTTTTTTAATTCCCTAATTTTTATTTAAAAATTGTGGGGTACAATTCAGGGTTAGCTATACAAATATTCATTGTGTAGGTACCCTTGTTGATGAGGTGGGCCCTCCCCTTCCCCAGGCAGATATTGACTACTGTCAATCCTACCTCCCAGTTCCCCCACCCCTACAGTTTCCTGCCACTGTCAATCCTTTTCTTATCGTGTTACGGTAGTTGTGCAAGGTCCACGTATGAGTGAGAACATGTGATACTCAGCCCTTTGTTTCTGTGAGAGATCACTCAGTATTATAGACTCTAATTCCATCCAGGTTGCTGCGAAGTTCATGATTTTGTTCTTCTTTATGGCTGCATAATATTCCATTGTGTACACATACCACATTTTTTAAATCTAGTCCTCTTTTGATGGGCAGCACGGTTGGTTCCATGTTCTTGCTATTGTGAACAATGCTGCGATAAACTTATGTGCACAGGTGTCTTTTTTATAGAGTGATTTGAGTTCTTCGGGTATATTCCCAGTAGGGGGATTGAGGGGTCATATGGAAGGTCGAATTTTAGAACTTTTAGGAATCGCCACACTGAGAGAAACAGTCTTTCATGAGAAGTCTGTGAAAGTGATATGCTGGGGAAGAAAAGATTTCAGCTGAGGCAAGGAGATATCTGCAGTTCACTGAAGAGGCTGAGAAGAGCATATTTACTGTAGGATTTCCAGGCATGTTGTAAAGGATTCTGTGGGGGAACAGCAAAAGAATGAGTTAGAAAGAGAGTATACAATAGGAGGGTGATTGTTTGCAAGAGATCAGTATCTAGAGGAGCAGAACACTTTACTCTAGGTCTGTTCTGATTTTAATATGTTTTCTTGATCCTAGGAATTGGTCCTAGGAAAACTAGTCAATTCAAGTACCAACCTTGTGATGTTTAACTCACGCAGCTTAGCTCTGTATCTACTCACCAAGACTTCTTAGAGGCCTACTCCTGTTGTCTGATCTTGAATGCAGACATAAGTTGTTTCTTCAAACTTAAGTCAGCTTTTTGTTTTATGATTGTAAGAGTACTATATGCTGATTATAAAAATTCCAACACTATTAAAAAAATAAAAACCACTAGCCGGGCTCGGTGGCTCAGCCTGTAATCCCGCACCTTTGGGAGGCTGAGGTGAGTGGATTGCCTGAGCCTGCAAGTTCGAGACCCGCCTGGGCAGCGAGACCTCATCTCTACAATAAATCAAGAAATCAGCTGGGCGTGGTAGCGCATGCCTGTAATTCCGGCTACTCGGAAGGCTGAGGCGGAAGGATCACCGGAGCCCAGCAGGTCAGGCTGCGGTGGCAGGAGCGGCCACTGCACTCCAGTCTGGGTGACAGAGTGAGACTCCAACTCAAAAACAAACCAACAAACAAATAAAAAACCACTGATGCTCCTATTCCTAGTATCAAAAAACATTATTCTTAACATTTTAGGATTATATCCTCACTTCTTATAGACTTTAAACATATGCAATTGTATGTACACATACACAAATAAATGTACAAATATAGTGTGTCTATATGCACATATTATGTAACGTACATATTTACAAAAATTTATGCATATAGACATTTTCCCCCAAAGGCATAATACTGGATGGTCTTACAGACTGTTTTTTCCCACTACTTAACAGACTCTTGTGATCTGCATCATTTTCATCATTTACAAAATATTTTGTTTTATGGTTATACAGTAATTTATTAAATCATCCTTCTATTATTGAACTTTTTAATTGCAATTTTTATTATAATTGATTTTATAATTATTAGAGAATACTAGTCTTTCTTTTGAAATGAATTACTTAATATTTAAGTAAGAAAGAAATTAACTTCTTCAATGTTTGGTTAAAAGTCTTAGTTTCCACTAAGAATGGTATCTGAATTGGCTATATCACTTCTCTGTCTTAAATTTCCTCATTTGTAAAATTATCTATTAATTTAGAATAACCAATTCCTCAATTCATTTCAGTGTTGACACTTTATCATATGACCTTGCCTATTTCTCTCTGTTGATGGCTACTTTAGAGAGGTAGTTAAACTTATTAGTACAGAGCAAAAGCTTTGGAATCAAATCCATTTGGAACTGAGCTCTGGTTCCATGACTAACTAACTAGATCAGGTTTATTTAGCATCTATTCTGTGAGCTTCAGTGTCCTCGTGTGTAAAATGGGAATGGTAATGCCTCTTTTAAGAGGCTATGGTAAAGTATTACATGCAATTCTCTTAGCACAATGCTATCCACATAGTATGTACCACTGTTTGTATTGTTATATGTTCCTTTCCTCATGATCGAATAATACAGCTTGGTTCAGTTTCCTTTTTACTTACAGAATTGTGAGTTGTATTTAATCCAGCAGTCATGCTAATTCTGAATACACACTGAATGCAAACAAACATTCTAAAGCCCCAAATAGTAAAGAACATAAAGAAGATATGTTGCTTTGATGTCAAACAAATTTATTACTCTTGAAGAAATAGCAAATGCAACCATTTTGGCCTTCTAGTTGTTTTGCTGTAAGATCAGGAATCATTTCACTGATCACCTTGGGTAGAAGTTACCTTCATTTGTCAATTGTAATTCTAATCCCAGTACTTAGTTCTTTTTATTCATTTGGTTTCAGAATATTTTAAATCTTTTCTATGAGATTATAGGATGCCTTTTTTTCTGGAAAAAAAAAATCTTTTATAAGACAGAATTAACTCACTGACACCTCCCTGGTCCTGTTTCTTTATGAAAATGCTATTATCTGATTGAATATAATAAACATATGCTTTAAATGGTGACTTATTTTGAGTCTCTTATAAATGAATATTATGTGGAAATAAAGATTACTCAAATGAAAATAAGCAAAGGCTATTTATTCAGTTTTCTATAGCTAGGGAGGTAGCCATCTTTACTTGCGATTGGCATACCCTCAAAGGCAGGCAGATGAGTTGGAAAGCTTTATAGAGGGAACACTGCAGGTGTACCTTAATTTGAGGCTCTTATCATGGGGAAGCTGTAGGAGTTAATGTAACTTAAGAGTGTTATTGACCAGAAAACAAAGCCATGTTATTGACCTCATGGCTGATGTTATCCCTATTCTCAAGAACTTCTTGTGAATTATCATTTTATTGTTGTACTTACCAAATAATTGTACTTACCGTGATCTTCCTTTATAGTAATAGTTTACTAAGGAGTTACAGACTATTTTAAATAAAAAGAAAGATGAAAGGGAAAATAAAATATGTATTTTAAAGCTAAATATAAGTCTATTGGATTATCTTTTCTTTAAGATTACCTTCTGCCTTTTGTTATATACATGAGTAAGTAAAAGCAGTCTGCAAGTATCAGGAGAACAACAGGATTGTTAATTAATGGATATCATCTGTGCTGAGCACTGTGCCGGATGCCTTAACTATGTCAGTTTACTTGTACATTGCACTTTTCATCTTTCAAAATTGAACAGCCAAAATTAGCACCTCCCCACCCTTTGAACCTGTATAAATTGGTCACTCGGCCTTGCTAGACTGTGGTATAGCCATGTGCTCTTTGAGCTGTGGCTGTTGCCCTGCTTCCTGGCTTTGATCCCCTCCGCCATCTTGGGGAGTTGAATCTTCTCTCTCCCTTCTCTTTCTCTCTCTAATTTACTTTTAAATAAACTACATTTTTTAATCTAAAAAAATTGGTCACTCATTCCTATTACTGTGGCAAAAAGTCTAAACTACCAATGAATATAATTTCCAAATATATGGTTTAACAGTAACAGGCTGTTTAATCACAAACAAAATCTCAGTTAATTGTTTGATAATGGTTAAATAGGGAAAAATTTAGTCATTGTTAATTTTCAGAAACACAATGGTGTTTATAAATGAGAAACATGCATTCTTTTAAGAGACCTTTCTGTGAGTTGCAGAGGATTTTTTCCTGTTATTTTTCTTTTTTCCTTTCTTTCTTTTTTATTATAAAGATGTGGGATACAATTCAGGGTTAGGTGTACAAACATTGATTATCCAGGTACCCTTGTTGAGTTGCAGAGGATTTTTTATAACTATCATGTAAAAAGTTCATTTTAACTTCTGGTAGTTATATGCAGAGATGCCAGCTCTTTCCTAAACATTCCTTTTTAATGCAGGAACCCTTCTCTGAACTCTGCAGATTCACAGCATAGCATCAGTTCTGTCTTAGGTAACCACCACCCCACATTTATGTATTATCACTTTTGTATTAATGGATACAATAAAACCTATTTTATTACAGAGATGCGTAGGATACAAGCAAGGATTAACTATACATGTGGGCTGCATGCAGGTAAGTTTGGGCCTCCAACTGGCCCTCACTTCTCCTGGTACAGGACCAGATACTCTTTGTGTTATTATATGCCTCTTCCCTCCCCTAGCAGTGCCTAGTGACTGTTGATCCCTCTCTTGTGCTAATGCAATTAATGTTCAAGTCATACTTATGAGTGAGAGCATTTGGCATTCAGTTCTTTGTTTTTGTGGTAAATCACTAAGTATGATGGTCTCCAACTCCATCCAATTTGCTGTGAGTTCATGATTTTGTTCTTCTTTATGGCTATGTAATACTCCATCATATATATGTACCACATTTTCTTTATCCAGTCCACTTTCAGTGAGCAATAGGGTTAGTTCCATGTTTATGCTATTGTTAATAGTGCAGCAATAAATATGTATGTGCAGGTGTCTCTTTCTGTGGAACGACTTATATTCCAACAGGTATATTCCCAGGAGAGGGATTGCTGGATCAAATGGAAGGTCAATTTTTCATTCTTTTAAGAATTGCCACACTGCTTTCCAAAGATGCTGAATTATCTTGCATTCCCACCAACAGCGTAGAAGCATTCCCTTTTCTCTGTACCCATGCCAGCATCTGTTTTTAAAAAAAAATTATTTATTAATGATGACTGTCTCTACTGGAGTTAAATGGCATCTTATTGTAGTTTTGATTTGCATTTCTCTTATGATTAGTGAGTATTTTTTCATGTATATGTTGTCTGCTTGTATGTCTTCTTTTGAAAAGGGTCTATTCATCTCCTTTGTCCACTTTTTAATGGAATTTTTTTTCTTTCACTTCGTTTCAGTTATTTAAATATCCTAGCTGTTAGGCCTTTGTCAGAGATATAACTTACAAATATTTTTCCCCATTCTGTGGGTTTTCTCTTTACTCTCTTGATTTCTTTTGCTATGCAACAGCTTTTCAATTTGATGAGGTCCCACTTGTCTATCTTTTCTTTTATTGTATTTGCTTTTAGGGACTTGGTCAAGAATTTGTTGCCTACTCTGATGTGCAAAAGGGTGTCTCCTATGTTTTTTTCTAGGATTCTTATAGTTTGAGTTTTTACATTTAGATCTTTGATCCATTTATTGTTGACTTTTGCATATGGTGATAGGTAGGGGTCTAATTTAATTCTTCTGCATGTGGTCAGCCAGTTTTCCCAGCACCCATTTGCTAAATATGGTCACCTTTCCCCAGGAGTTGTTATTGGTGGCTTTGTCAAAGATGAGTTGGTTGAGAGACTGAGTTTTTGCTTCTGGAATCTCTGTCCTGTTACATTGGTCTATGTGTTTATTCTTGTACTAATACTAGGCTGTTTTGGTTACTATAGCCTTGTAAAGCTTGAACTCTGGAAGTGTGATAACACCCCACTTTGTTCCATTTGCTGAGAATTATTTTGGCTATTTGTCTCTTTTTTGTTCCCATGTGAATTTCTGTATTATTGTTTCCAGTCTGAGAAAAATGATGTTGATAATTTGATGAGTATTGCATTGAATCTTTAGGTTGCCTTGGGTAGGATAGACATTTTGACAATATTGATACTTCCAATTAATGGGCATGGAATGTTTATCTATCTGTTTGTGTCATCCTTGGTTTCTTTGAGCAGTGCTTTATAGTTCTCATTGTAAAGATCTTTCACTTCACTGGTTATTTGCATACCAAGGTATTTCATTTTGTATGTGTGTGTGGCTATCGTGAATGAGATTCTACGTTTTATTTGGTTCTCTGATTGCTTGTTGCTGGTGTAGAGTAATGCAGCTGTAATTTGCATGTTGATTTTCTAATCCAAGACTTTACCAGAGTCAATTATCAGTGCTAGGAGGCTTTCGACAGACTCCCTAGCACTTTCAAGGTATAGATCTGTATTGTCCACAAAGAGAGATAGCTTAACCTATCCCCCATAGAGGAATAGCTTAACTTCCTCTTTTCCTATTTGGATACCCTTGATTTCCTTCTCTTGCCTGATTACTCTGGCTAGGACTTTCAAGATATAGATCTGTATTGTCCACAAAGAGGGATAGCTTAACTTCCTCTTTTCCTATTTGGCTACCCTTGATTTCCTTCTCTTGCCTGATTACTCTGGCTAGGACTTTCAGCATTATGTTGAACAGGCACGGTGAGAGTAGGCATCCTTGTCTTATTCCCATTCTTAGGGGGGAATGCTTCCACCTTCTGCCCATTGAGCAAAATGTTGGCTGTGGGTTTATATAGTGGCTTTTACTGTGTTGAGGAATATTCCTTCTATGCCTAGGTGCTCAAAGGTCTTTATCAAGAAGGGAAGCTGGATTTTGTTGAATGTTTTTTCTACAATCTAATATTTTCATGTGGTTCTTGCTTTTGCATCTATTGGTGTGCTGAATTACATTTCTGGTCTTGCAGATGTTGAACCAGCCCTGCATCCCAGGAATGAAGCCCACTTGTTCATGGTGGATGATCCTTGAGATGTGTTGTTGGATCCAATTTGCTAGATTCTTGTTGAGAATTTGTATTATATTCATCAAGGAGATTGGCCTGTAATTCTCTTTCCGTGTTGGGTCTTTAACAGGTTTGGGCATCAGTATGATGTTGGTTTCATAAAATGAGTTGGGGAGAATTCCGTCTTTCTCAATTGCCTATAATACTTACAATAAGATTGGTATGAGCTCCTCCTTGCTTGACTTGTAGAATTCAACTGGAAAGCCATCCGACCCAGGGCTTTTTCTGGTAGGTAGATTTCTTATGACTGAGTCAATTTCCTGGATAGTTATTGGTCTGTTTAGAGTTTCAGTTTCCTCTTGTTTCAAACTTGGAAGGTTGTGTGATGTGAGAATTACTCCATTTCCTTTAAGTTTTTTTGTTTAATTTGCATATACGTTTTTATAGTAATCTCTGATAATGTTTTGAATTTCTCCAGGGTCAATTGTGATTTTGCCTTTTGCATTTCTAATTGTGTTTATTTGGCCTTTCTCTCTCTCTCTCTCTTTTTTTTTTTAGGAAATCTGGCCAATCTTATTTATTGTTTCAAAGAACCAACTTTTGGTCTTGTTTATCCTTTCTATGGTATTTTTTGTCTTCTGCATCCTGCAACTTGATTTTATCTTGGCGATCTGTGTTCTTCTGCTGAAGTTAGAACTTAGGTGATCTTGCCTTTCCTGCTTCTTTAGGTGTGATGTTAGGCTGTCTACTTGTGATGTTTCTGGGGGTTTTTTGTTTGTTTTTATATGTGCGTGCAGTGTTATAAATTTTCCTCTTAACACACTTTCATGACAAGATGTGTCTTTGTTTTCATATGTTTCTAGGAATCATTTTTATTTACATCTTGATCTCCATGTTGACCCAGAAGTTGTCTATAACATGACTTTGTGTTTTGGGGGGACCTTATTGGTGGTGATATTTATTTTTATTCCACTGTGATCTGAGAAGATACATGGTATTATTTCAATCTTTTGAGATTTTTTCACATGTGATTTATACCTGAGAATATTATCAATCTTGGAGTATGTTCCATGTGCTGATGGGTGGAATGTATTCTCAGTAGATGTTAGGTGAAGTGTTCTGTTGAAGTCTATTAAACACATTTGATTGAGCATCAAGTTGAAGTTCTAGATCTTCTTATTGGTTTTTAATTTAATTTAATTTTATTTTATTTTGAGTTGGAGTCTCACTCTGTCACCCAGACTGGAGTGCAGTGGCCACTCCTGGCCACTGCAGCCTCGACCTGCTGGCTCCAGTGATCCTTCCACCTCAGCCTTCCAAGTAGCTGGAACTACAGGCACATGCTACCACGCCCAGCTAATTTTTTATTTATTGTAGAGATAAGGTCTCGCCAAGTTGCCCAGGCAGGTCTCGAACCCGCGAGCTCAGGCAATCCACTCACCTCAGCCTCCCAAAGCACTGGGATTACAGGCCGAGCCACTGAGCCCAGCTCCTTATTGGTTTTTTACCTCAACGATCTATCTAAAGCAGTTAGTGGGGATATTTAGGACTTCAGCTATGATTGTGTGAAAATCAATGTCATCACATAGTTTTCTTAGTAGTTGTTTTATAACCTGGTGCTCTCATGTTGGGTGCATATATGTTTAGGATGGATATTTCTTGCTGGTAGATTAAGCCTTTTACCATTATGTAGTGTTCTTCCATGTCCTTTTTAACCTATGATGGTTTGAAGTCTGCTTTGTCTGATATCACATTAGCTAAACCTATGCTCTCCCATATGCCTGAAATATTGTTTTGTACCCCCCAACGTTGAGCCTGTGAATGTCCTTTGCAGAGAGAATAGTTTCCTGCAGGCAGAAGACTGTTGTATCATGCTTTTTTTAATCCAGTTTGCTACTCTATGTCTTTTCAGTGGTGCATTTAGTCCATTCATGTTCAGATTGATTATTAAAATGTGAGGGTATATCCTGTCATAGGAGTCTTAGGGACTTGCTCTGTTTCCTTTTTACTTTTGTATTTATATATGTGCGTATTTTCATTTTTGTGAGTGCTCTGTATACTCTCTTAACTCTGTTCTTGCCTATACTTTCATGATGAATATGACCTTTCTTTTTTTTCCTGTGTTCAACACCTTCTTAAGCTTCTCTTGAAAGGTTTGTCAGGAGACGGCATATTCTCTTAGGGATTGGCTGTGTAGGAAGGATTATAGTTCCCCTCCACTGATGAAGTTTAGCTTGACATGATAGAAACTCTTGGCTGGATTGCTTATCTTTAAAAACATTAAAAATTGGACTCCAGTCCTTTCTGGCTTATAGTGTTTCTGCAGCTAAGTCTGGAGAGGTTCTGGTGGGTTTTCCCTGGAAGGCAGTCTGACTTTTGGAATTTTTCTTTCATGCTTATTTTGTGAAGATGGATTGCTATGTGCCTTGGGGATGGTCTTCTCATTTGATACCTTGCAGGATTTCTCTTAATCTTTTATGCTTGGATGGTCATCTCTCTGGCTAGATGTAGGAAGTTCTTTTTGAATGAACTCATGTTATGCTTGTTCCATGGTGATTTCCATTTCCCTTTCTGCTTCTGGGATACCAATCTGGTGTAGATTTGGCTTCTTGATGTAGTTCCACATCTCTTGGAAGCTTTGCTCATTTTTAAGCTTTTGTTCTGTTTTTGACAGACTCTGAGTTAATTCTATATTTTAATCTTCAGACTCTGAGATTCTTTCCTGTTTGCTTGACCCTACTACCTATGTTTGTTAGTGTGTTCTTGATTTCCAGGATGAAGTTTTTCATTTCCATTATTTCTAATGTATTTTTTGAAATTGGCCACCTCCACTTTTACTTCCTACATGACTTCAGTGAGTTTTGCTTCTAGAGTCTCTTAGTTTCAGTTTATTTTTGCCATCTAGTCTCTGTTTTCTGTAGCTGTCATCTGGGACAGATCATTCTGGGGGTTTCCATTATTTGTGCTCTGATAGCTGCTTTTTTGGTTACTGTCTCTTTAGGACTCTGAGGATTGCCTGTATTTTTTTGTTGATTTTTCCCCATTTGTGACAGGCTTCTCTTCACTCTCTATATTATTTTCTCTTTTTATTTAAAACTCTGAAGCTATTCAATTACTTTCTGTTCTAGAGTCCTTCCTATGGTTCAATATATGTCACTCAGTGAGAGAATTAGGGGCATTCACATCTCCTTGCTCCACCTGTGGCAGGATTCTGTCTTTACAGAACTTCTCCCCTGTTGCTAGTGCTCTGTGGGTGGCAAACAAGGAGATGGGACTCCCATCTGCTGATTATGGGCTACAGCCCAGATACCTTACCACTGAGAACCCTTGCATGTCTGTCACATTGCTCCCTCCTGTTCAGGTCTGTACTTACTCTTAAAATAGAGCAGGTTTTCTACTGCTGAGAAGGTGGCAGACTCTACCTTGCTAGGACATAGAGCTTGAATGAGTTCTTCCCAGTCTGGCTGGGAGGATGGCCACCAGCCACTGGTGGTGCACATCTGTGGGTTTACTCTGCAGGCAGGCCCTCCCCACCCATGAGACACCAGTCTAGCAGAAAACTGCACTCACAACAACTGCCCCAATGTGAATCTTTCTCCCATTCCGCTTGGGCTACAGTTGCTCAAAGTCCTGCACCCTGCCCAGGACTCCTCCCACATGGGACTGATAACCCATGCCTGACTTAGAGGTGGTGAACTGTTCCGTGTCTTTGACAGACTCACCCTCTTACATCAACCAGGCAGGGCTTTAGTTCTTCTATTATCACTTCTAATATCTCTACCACTGTTGCATACTTCCATCCAAATTGCTAATTCCCATATCTGTACAGTTTTGCTCATATCATTTTTGTCTCGTGTTCTCTCTCTCTCAGTTTTATTAGTTTATATCCATTGCTTCCTTTGAGGAATGATTTCAAATAGCCTATCCAATGACACTCGGTTAAATTAACTCCATTCTAATTTTTTAACTTATCCTAGTTGATTTTTTGGCACACCTTCACTATTTTTGTGCTGTCATCATTTATATATTCCCCCATTGAAAGTTATCACAACTGTCTGTCATAAATTTAAAGAGGAAATGTAAGGTGGCTTTGCTCTCCTTGAGTCCCCCAGTGATCGGCTGTCATTGCCAGCAGCAGCCCACATGTGGCAAATTTGAGGTAACTGCTGTGTTTCTTTTTGCCTCATAGAGCACTGCAGTCTCTTTTTAAGTATTCCTGTGGGTCCAGATAAAAACCTGAAAATTATTTGTTCCTTTCAATGTAGAAGTGGAAATTATTTTCAAAAGACCTTACAGAAGGCATTTTGATATGTTTTCCGAGATAAATTGGTCTTCTAATAAGCCACTGTTCAGCTAAGCTATGGAACTTCAGAATAAATCACACATGCCTTTACAAATTTTGATTAGGATGACAGTTGTTCATCCCTGACTTTATTTTCAAACTTCAAAGTTTATTTTTGAAACAAAGCTGATTTTCCAGTAGAGTGTCAAAGATTTTGTGTATTTGAAATAATGACCTACTTGCTAAAACTCTAGTTTGGAACTTTAAGGTAGTCATAAGTTTTCAGTTATTATGGACATTCACTGCAGGAAATGTGGCAGACATTCATTGCCTGGCTAAAATCCATGGTCCAGGTAAATTCACTGCCTCATCATGACCTGTTGATATGAGTTACATCCCTTCTCCCCACTCCTTCCCAATACAACAACCAAAACAAAAACAAACCCATTCCTTTAGTGAATCATGAAGGCATTCATATATTTTACAGAAATATATAAAAAGATTTATTTGGAATAAGTGGTTTAACCATTGTATTTGCCTTGTCTATAGTTTATAACATTTTTAGAGAGCAGTATTGTTATTGATAATCATCCCTGCCCAAGTGAAGATAAATTAAATGGTGAGCTTCAGTGGTACAATATTTTACACCACCAAAACAGTGCTAATCTACATTCCTTTCAATTTGACAGTAAATAGCTGGGAAGGGAAAAGGGAAATTAATTAAGTGCACTATTCATTTCTCTATACAGTCACCTAACCAGTAAGCAAACTACTGCAAAATTGTCTTACCTTTCTTCCCCAGGAATTTGAGGAATTCTGGATTATATTTGCTGAATATTCCAAGAATCTTAAATACATATATTTAATGTACTCTTGTGTCAGTATATGTATAGATATAATGTATATGTTTGTATATATAAATTAAATCAGTATATGATCTAATTTAATTCTTACAAAAACTCTGTTAAGTGGCATTCTTCCCTTTGTGTACATTACTAAACTGAGACTCAGAGAGGTTGAATATTTTGTCTAAGATCACAAAATCCATTATGTCAAAATTAGGAATTCAACTTGTGCCTTTCTGAAGAAATAAATTTTTATGGATTTAAAACTTATTTTTATATCTTACTTGTCATCTAATTGTTAGCTATTTATCCAATTTATTTCTCCCAATTAGATGACCACAAAAAATTTAAGTATTTTTGTTCACCTTATACCATTGAAATATCAGCCTACAGTCTCACAGATACTTTTAATTGATTCTTTTAATGTAATTTTTGGTCATTGATTACTACTGGTGTTGAACGATACAAAACAGGTGGGCAACAAAATACTTAATTTGAAGGAATCAGATATTTCATTTGCTTAGTAATATTTCAGATGCTTGGTAAGTATTGATCTTCTGCATATGTGTATCACTCTGAACTAAAAGCAAATAGATAAATTAGTAAATGTAGAAATTAAACAAAAAAGCTGCTGCTGCGTATGAACCAGATTATTGTATTAACTCATTTAGTTAAAAAACATCACAAAGTGTAAGGTGTTTGATTATCTACTGTTGGTGTTTTCTGGCATTTTAACTATGCTGAATCCTCCTTTTAATGTGGAATATTTGATATAATAAATGTATGTGTTCCATTGAATATAAATACAATTAATACATATTATCACTTCATTTTATTTATATTTATATTTTCTTTGATTTTGTGCCCAAATTTTGTAAAGTAATTATAGTATCCACTGTATAGCAATGTTTTAATCAATGACAGACTGCATATAAGATGGTCATCCCATAAAACTGTAACATGCCATACAAGTTTGTAGCTTAGGAGCAATCAGCCATACCATATAGCAGATGGTGTGTAGTAGGCTGTATCATCCAGGTTTTTGTAAGTACATTCTATGATATTCACATAGGAAAAAATTGCCTAACAATGCAATTCTTAGAGTACACTGCATAACTACGTTGTTGCACAGGTTGCTAATGTTATACATTCATTTAATAAATATTTAAGTGCTTATTATGTGTAAGGCCTTGTGCTCGGGAACACAAGATAGACATGGTCCTTAGTCTTGTGGAAATTGTAATTTAGTAGAAGAGGCATAAATCAATGTAAAATTACATTTTGATAAATTCTAAAAAGAAGAGATTTACAGTATTGTGAAAGTGTATAATGTCGAGTTAAGAATTACATTTTTCACAACTAAATGTTTAGGGATTGGTTGTCAGGATTTTTCATTGCTTTTCAAAAGCAACACAATAGGAACATCACAGAGAATTTTAGGAATATTAAAAGGGACTATGCATCCTCACAGAAAAAGTTCAGTAGAGATTTAATAACATATCTCCAGAAATTAGTGACAATGTAATGCGCAGTTTAATTTTACCTTCCATTTGTTGCAGCATTTAAAATGCACTGTGCACCACACAGGGTTTCTCAGCCTTGCCACTGCTGACATTAAAAACTGGATAATTTTGTTACACAGGCTACCCACACATTATAGGATGTTTAGCAACTTCACTGGCCTCTACACATGAGATGCCAACAGTACTCCCACATCTCTAGTCACCCAGTTATCACAATAAACAATATTTCTGGGCATTGCCAAATGTCCCCTGGAGCAAAGTTTCTCTGGTAAAAAACCACTGCTCTAGAATATTTTGCATCCATTATGAAGTATAGGAAAGAACACAGATTTGCAAAATGTCCACAGTGGGAAAATATTTACACCATGATGGTATTTTTGTAAAAAATCACACACACACACACACACACACACACACACCAAAATCAAAACTCAAATGATATTAAGACATTAAAAATGGTTATATTTGTCATTAGGATAAAATGTGATTTGGGTTTTCTCTCCTTTGTGTTTTTATTGCATTTATTACCTTTTTAATCAGAAAAATAATGTATCCTGTATGATATTCGACCATTTAACTGGAAGTCGGCATACATTTCCCAGATAGGATAAGATTTTAAAATTTACTTTAGAATATTATACCCTGTATCATGCTTGAAAGGCTGAAGTAAATATTGTATATGTGCATTTATTTTTATTGATCTCCATGGGACTAGAATAAAGGATGTGCCTAATATTCTTTTTTGTGTGTGTAACTACCAGTATGAGGAATACAATAGCCCCCAAACTCGAAGCATTATTTTGGAGAACTGGATTGTTCTCTATCAAAAAAGTTTGCTTATTCCTGGAGGGAAGATTAAACTAGGATACCACACAGCAGATACAATGGAATGAATGAAATGTGACTTCTCTCAGTCACATGTTGCTGACTAACCTAAAAAGGCATAATGTGTCTCAAGATTATTTTTACTTTTCTTAGAACTTTAGTTTTATTTAAAAATGCAAACAAGCTATTAGTTGGCAATCTATAGAAGCAGTTATGAGTTTTTTGGGTTTTATTTCTTGTTTTCTCACTGTGACACAAATGAAGGAGTATTTCACACATATTCACACACACACAGTTCTCAGTTCCCCAGCTATAACTTTTCCCTTCTCTTCCAATCAAGGAAAAATCAGCATTCAAATATATTTAGAATATATAAAATAAAATAGCCTAGGAATAAGGAACTTAAAAACTGAAGTAAATATTAATAATAAAAACTATTATTTGCAAACATTAGTAACTATTAAATATATATTTTTGTACCATCTATTCATTCTACAGATATTGAGTGGCTGCTCCATACCAGAAAAAATGTACTAGGCACAGAGCTTAAAGTCTAGTGAGAGTGGCACACAATCAAACTCATATAAAAATATATATAATTCAAACTGTCATAAATGTTATGAAGAAGTACATTGCGCTAGGAGATCACACATATTGAGAAGTCAGATACTTGAAAAAGTGTCTTTTTGACCAAAATATGATAAATGAGTAAGAGTTAACTGAGATGTTTGAGGGCCAAACATTACAGATAAACAGACCAGCATGTGCCAATGTTAGTATTTCAAGGGAGAATGGTTCACTTAAAGAAGTAAAGAAAGAACATGTAGGGGCTCATAGGTATGGGTGGTGAGAGATGCAACTGGTGAGGTTCGAGTAGAGTAGGTGGGACCATGGTACAGATATTGGTTCTTTAGCCTGAGAGCAACAGGAAGGCATTCCAGATGTTTCAATGATGGAGTGACATGATAAGAATGACAGTTGGAAACATCATTTCGGCAAAGTGTGCAAAAGTTATTAGAGAGATACAAGAATGGATGTAAGGACCAGTTAGTAGCTTATTGAAGTAGACCAGAGGAGGAGTGGTGGCTATAAACAGAAAGATAGGGAAGGAGAAGTTCAGGGACTAAAAGGAGCAAGGTTTACTGATAAACCAGGAAGAAATGTCAAGGATAACACTCAGGGTACTAACTTGTTGAACTGGATGGATTGAATCAGTTAAAATTAGAAGTGTCCTGGTTATGGAGAGAAGATTGTGAGTTCAGTTTGGGCATACAGAATTGAAGTGCCTTCAAGACATCTCTATGAAAATATCCAATAGACACTTAAATGCATAGTTTGGGAGCTCAAAAGAGAGATCAGGGCTAGAGTCCTAAATCTGAATTTCATCTGTATACAGGTGTTAACAGAAGCTATAAGTTCCCTGCTTAGGTAAAGTATGTAAGAAAAAAAAGAGAAGGTGACTTAGGACCAAGCATTAGGGAACTCCAGCTTTATGGGAGTATAGAAGATGATGCATAGGAAAGAGAAAGAAAGGGGAAGTTGGAAGAAAAGGCAAGACTAAGGAAGTTCTATTGGTTTTTGTGTTTTTATTTTTTAAATGTGGGAAGCCATTAGAGAGATAGAAATTGTAAATCCAGGAAGAATTCGAAAGGCATGGTGAAGGTTTCAGAAGAGTCACATCAGAGAGCCAGTCATTGACTTAATAGAGCAGCCAGAAAAAGACATATTAGAATTGTTCACACATATTTGACACTGGAGTTGAGAAGTACCAGTTTAGAAGAGTAAAATACAGTGCATATATCACATTATTTGCATCTGATTTTCAGAAAAGTCCTGATTTCAGTTCCAAGTGAGATGATTTTCTAAAAATTCTTTATGGCCCCGTGCCATGCTTGGGAGGTTCAAGGCACCTCTACTCTCTCTAAACTGAGACACTGAAAGGTTCCTTGCATCACATGTTTTAGGTGGTGATGTTTTCCGGTTTAACTAATTCTGTCTTCTTTAACATGTCTTTTTCATATTTAAAATCTCCTTTTGGGTCCTTTTTTCAAATTCACTTTTTCATTTTTATTACATCCTCCTCTTGCTTTCTTGACTATATTCCTCTTTTTAAGTCTCTTTTTAACTTTCATTAAATTTTTTAAAATATATATTTCTTAGTTATGTGTAGTCTTTAAATATTAATTCTAGTCATGCATATGCTTATACTTGTTCATTGGCAGTTTATTTATTGGCATATCTTGTAATTTTTAACTCTGAGTTTATATTTAGTGGGAGTTGTTTCTATATGAGTCTTGAGTTTCCTAAATTGAGGAAGCAACTCCATGGTGGCAGTTTTATGTTTGACTTTACTGTGATCTTATGACTTTCACTAGTGAAAGACTTGTTTTAATATTATTTTATCTGTTCATTATTTCTAGACTTCTTGGGAAGTGCTAATTCAGCTTTATACCCACAAATAGTATAGGTCTAGACTGTTAATACCCTGGTCTTTTTTTATCTTTAGTCTAGAGTAACTGCGTTCTATATCATATTCCTAAGACCAAACAGCCTTTCTAGCTTCCTAGCTTGCTGCTATACATAGAGCCTAAAGTTTTGACTAGCATTTTTATCTTATTTGCTCTGGAGGGAGACTTTGTACATCAGCTTGGTCCTCCTTATTGACCAAAAGTCTTTTTTGGCTATATAAAAAACTTTCCTGACCGGGCTAGGTGGCTCAGCCTGTAATCCCAGCACTTTGGGAGGCCGAGGTGAATGGTTTGCCTGAACCCGCGGGTTCATGACCCACCTGAGCAACTTGGCGAGATCTCATCTCCAATATAAATCAAAAAGTAGCCGGGTGTGGTAGTGCGCACCTGTAGTTCCAGCTACTTGGAAGGCTGAGGCGGAAGGATCTCCAGAGCCCAGCAGGTCGAGGCTGCGATGGCCGGGAGCAGCCACTCCACTCCAGTCTGGGTGACAGAGTGAGACTCCAACTCAAAAAAAAAAAACAACTTTCCTAGTTGTTTCCTTAAAAATATAGTTTGATGACTGATAATGGAAACTAGCATATGTTAGAAATCCAAAACTTTCAAATTTGGAATATGTATTTATGCAAATTTGAAGTCATATTCTAAGTCTAGAAATACAAATTTTTAGGACACAACAATGACATTTGTAAAAATTTACATTTCTTTAAGAATTAAAATTTAAAAGTAACATATAGTCTGTATATTTAAAGTAACTTCAATATGCTATTTCTTAATCATTGCTAGTTTCCAATAATATTAATAGCTAAGCTTTTTCCGTGATATAATATGGACTTTGTGTCAGGCATGTGAAAAATGCAGCAGAATAAGATTGATAGAAAGGTAAACATATTTCAAGTTTATGTGAAGAGGCTAAATGATAAATAAACAAGAGGAAAAAATATGTTCTAAGAATGAACCACAAAGACATATATTTAGGAAATGTAATTTTTATTATTTTTAATTAAAAGTACATGATACAATGAACATAATGGATATCTGTTGAATGAATTCACTAATGAATTTAATTTCTATTTGGGGCCCACTTTCTACTATGGACTGGAAACTAAATCTTAATGTAGGGCCTCCTTCTCCCCTTTCCCTTAGGGGTTCCTAAGTTTCTAGGGTCAAAGCTTTCCACGTATCAGTATGTTGGCAGAGAGGATGGATATTTAGCCTGCTTGGTGCCTCCTGAGCTGTCAGTCCCATGGCTCACTGTACTTTCTTCTTCCTACTGGCTAAAAGATGTTTACTGGCCACTTGGCACCAAATAAGTGCCATCCTCTGATGCTCCCTTACCACCCTAAGCATGAGAAAATTCCAAGAACTTGCTTTCTCCTTAAACTGTTCCCCTCTGACAAAACTTCAAACTTGACAGAATGTTCCATCCTGTCCGTCATTCTCCTGCCATTTCTAAGATGAGGTGAATACATTGCAGAGCCTTCTCAGAGATCCACTAGCGTCTTGCCTCAACCCCACAGAATCTTTACTATGTGTTGAGCATAAATAGATGGGGAAAGGAGGAGTGGATAAAAATCTTCCACATCCATCAGTTGTGCTCAGAATCCTAGCTTTTGAAAATCAAATGCAAAAAAAATTATTAATTTATTTGTTATCTGCATACTGCTATGTGATCCATTCCTTGAGCCAGTAAAATATTACCTGCTTTTGTCTGAATGAAGAAGAGTTATGGATAACTAGAACCACATTGGTTATGTGTGTGTATATGTGTGTGTGTGTGTGTGTGTACGTACGTATATGTACATGTATATGTGTGTATGTATATCTCTACAAAGAAACAGAGAAAAAAGGAATAAGACAGGAAAAGAGGCCAAAAATATTTAGTAAAGAAGAGAGAAGCCTAAAAGGCCTCTTGACTCTTTAATGTAATGTGTGGCATGCCCTGACTTAGCTACAGTAGCTGGATTTGGAATATCTGGAACTAACTGACAGATGTGAGGATTGTTGCTAGAGGCTGAAAAATGACTTTTGTTGTGGAGCCATATTCTCTCTCAGTGGTAGGCCAGTGGGATTTCTTACCTGCGTAGAAATCAGAAACTAAGATCTTCAACTTCTTTTATAAAATCTTCAAAAGAAATAGGAGAATGCAAATCACAATAAAAATATGAACTCAGGAGATATGAATACTTTAAGGCTTATAAAAAAATCAAAATTGTTTATTATGAAATTGATGTATCCTCTTCCAGTCAACTGAAAATTAGCTCCTGCTGACTTTGCTTTCAACATGTCTATTCTATTTAAGATATTTAATACAACCACTCTGGTTTAGGCCCTCAATACTCATGCCTTAATATACTGCCTCTTTCTGTTACTTAGCACTCACATTCTTTTTATTTTTTTTGAGTTGGAGTCTCACTCTGTCACCCAGACTGGAGTGCAGTGGCTGCTCCCAGCCATCGCAACCTCAACCTGCTGGGCTCCGGTGATCCTTCCCCCTCAGCCTTCCAAGTAGCTGGAACTACAGGTGTGCACTACCATGCCTGGCTAATTTTTGACTCATTGTAGAGATGAGGTCTTGCCAAGTTGCCCAGGTGGGTCTCGAACCCGCAGGCTCAGGCAAACCACTCACCTCAGCCTCCCAAGGCGCGGGATTACAGGCTGAGCCACCAAACCCGGCTAGCACTCACGTTCTTAAGATACCTAGTCACATGTTTTTCTCCTATTTAAAAGCAATTATTTCATAGGTCTCACTTGTTCAATATGTTGACTGTGGCATTCCCAATACCTTGTATATTCTTGCAATGGATGGAATTATGTCTTCTCAAAATTTGTGTAAGCCCTAACCCCAAATGTGACTGTATTTGGAAACAGGACTTTTAGGAGATAATTAAGGTTAAATGAGCATGGGGTCCTAATCCAACAGGATTGGTAGTCTTATAAAAAGAAGAAAGAGCAATATCCCCTCCTTTCTTTCTCACTACACCCCACACATACATGTGAACACAGGCAGAAGGTGGCTGTCTGCAAGTCAGGAAGAGGACCTTCACCAGAACCTGACCATGCTGGCACCCAGATCTCAGACTTCTAGACTCCAGAACTGTGGGAAATAACTTCCTGTTGTTTAAGCCACCCAATCTACAGTATCTTGTTATAGCAGCCCAAGCAGATCAAAATAATCCTTGAGGCTTATTAACCCACTCAATAAATATCTGTTGACTGCCATGGAAATTAGCATTGCTATATTGCATTTAGAAACATGATGAGACTTCTCAGGCTGCAAGTAACAGCATATACTGTAGGCTTCGTTGATCACACAGTCTCTGTCACAACTACAGGTGATCCCTGACTTCTGATGATTCATTTACAATGTTTCAACTTTATTTATCAGGGTTATGTATTTTTTTTACTTACAATATGTTCAATTTACAAAAAGTTTATCAGGATGTAGCCCCATTATAAACTGAGGAACATCTGTACTTAGTTCTGCCATAGTAGCACGAAAGCATCTACACATAATACATTCACAAATGAGTGTGGCTGTTTTCCAGTTAAATTTTATTTACAAAAAACAGGCAGCAGGCTGGATTTAGCCCATAGGTTTATGATTTGCCCACCTCTTGCCAGTAGGAGCTGAGTCACCTTAGTTCTCCAAGGAATATGCTCACTACTCCTTAATGAAAAAGCTCTCATCCAGTCAGACTGGCAAGTGCCTCATCCACACACTCCAAGTTGTTCCCTTTGCCTCAAAATTCCTCTCTCGCTTTCTGTTTGATTACAATTTCTATTCTTCCCTCCACATTCAGGAGTTAAGGAAAAATAAATAAAGCAATCCATTCCCACAAGGGTCTTATAAATATAATAGTTAGGCTAGCTATTATATTTATATATATATACACACACACACTAGCTATTATATTTGTTATATATATATATATAGCTAATCAACATAGGCATTGTAGGAGGTGTAAAAAGAATAGTAGGAACATAAAGGAAGAGACAGAATATTTTACAGAGGGTAAATAGTAAAAGGAGACTGGTAGGCTTCAGAGGAAGTGAAAAAGTACAAGATGAACACTAAGAAATGAGACAAGAGAAACTAGAAGGAGGAGCAAGATAAAGAGAGCAGGAAAGGGGAAGATAAGCAAAATGAAAAGAAATGAAAGATTAAATATAAAAAGCAGTATGAGATCATCCTATTTATGTAAAATATAGTATCTAGGTTAAAAAAAATAAGTGGAAAAGATAGATCACTATAAATTAACATATAGAGATATTCATGATATGCTGGTAAGGGAAAAATCCAGAAGCAATGTATTTATGGGCACATATGCCTTTGTATTTTGTGTGAATCCAGAAAAGGCAAGGATTCACCAGTGATGCCTCAAGCATGGCTGACACTTGGAGGTAGGGGGTGGGCGAGTGGGGTGGAAATGGTTATGGTCATTTTTGCTGTAAAAAGAAACGTGACTGTCCGGAGCTTGGCAAGTCCATGTTTATTTTTCTCATATAATAAACATAGAGATAGTTTCTGCAGTCAAGGATACAGACTAATTTTGTGTCCACCTTCCTTCTGTTCTCATTTATCTTGCCTCATTTTGCAAGATGACTGACATAGATTCAAACATCAGGATAAATTATGTTCAAGGAAGGGGAGGGGATAGTGTCAGCTAGTTCTTCCCTTTTCATCAGGAAATCAAAAGTTTTCCAGGAACTTTGAGCATACCTTCCTTTCATCTCATTGGCCAAAACGGGGCCAACTTTAAATGGAGAAAGCAGAGGCAAACAATTTAGGCTTCCTGCATTCTATAACAGAGAACAGTTTTATAAAGAGAAGAGAGTTGGAAAGAGTATTAGCTTATCCAGCCAAGGGTATCTACCACAATGTGCTGTGCCTTTGTAAGTTATTATATTGTTTCATTTTTTACCATAAGCAAACATTAATTTTATGGTTAGAAAATAAAGGTCCGATTTTGAACGTGCCATCAGCCGAGCAGTTGGCCCTGAGGCTGAAAGTGTGGGTTTGCTGAGCATCCGAATGTCATAAGCAAAGAGCAAAGGGACAACAGCGACGGGGCTGGTGCTTCGAACATAGCGACTTTATCCGCCAGTCAGTCGTCATGATTAGTCAATTGCCGTAAACTGATTCACCTGAAGTGTGAGCCCTTTACCTGAGGCCAGATGCACTGAGAAAGAGGGCGAAATGGTCTTTCCTTCTTAGAGGCACAGACAGGTCTTATAGGTTCCATTTAGAAAGATCTTTCTGGCAGCAGTAGAGAGCATGATGTACAAACTGTGAAAAATGAGGAGATTCTAAGTCCATACAAGAGGTTATCAGAGCTGAACTGAGATGGTGACAGTGGCACAAGAGAAAGGGAGTAAAATATAGAAACTGTTAAGCAAATATAATTTAAATGAAAAACCTCCTGGCACTGCTAAAGGATTTGGCAGAGTCTCAGGGTATAAAATAAATGTACAAAAGACAATCGTACTTCTATACACCAATAATAAACAAACAGAAACCCAAATAAAAAGCACAATTCCATTTATAGTAGCCACACACAAAAAAATGAAATACCTTGGCATCTTCCTAATCAGAGATGTAAAAGGCCTTTACAGTGAAAACTACAAAACACTGCTCAAAGACATCAAAAATGACACAAACAAGTGGAAAAATATTCCATGCTCATGGATTGGAAGAACCAACATTGTTAAGATGTCCATTTTACCTAAAGCAATTTACAGATTTAATGCAACACCCATCAAATTACCAGCAATATCCTTCTCAGACCTAGAAAAAAAATACAGGAATTCATATGGAAAAAAAAAAAAAAGACCAAGAATAGCCAAAATAGTCCTCAGCAGAAAAAAAAAAAAAAAAAAAAAAAACCAAAGCAGGAGGTATCACATTCCCAGACTTTAAACTATACTATAAAGCTACAATAATCAAAACAGCCTGCTATTGGTACAAGAACAGGCATATAGACCAATGGAATCGAATTGAGATTCCAGAAGCAAAACCTCAATTTCCCCATCAACTCATCTTCAACAAAGCCTCCACCACCCACTACTGGGGAGAGGAGAACCTATTCAGTAAATGGTGCTGGGAAAACTGACTGAACACACGCAGAAGATTGAAACAGGACTCCTACCTATCCCCATACACAAAAATTAACTCTAAATGGATCACAGACCTAAATGTAAAACCTCAAGCTGTAAAAATCTTAGAAAATGCAGAAGACACTCTTATAGAAGTTGGAAGTGGCAACCAATTCCTGAACAAAACCCAAAGTGCCCAGGCCATAAGAGATAAGATAGACAAGTGAAACCTCATTAAACTGACAAGCTTCTGCAAAGCCAAAGAAACCATCAAGAGAGCAGGGAGACAGCCCACAGACTGGGAAAAAGTATTTGCCAACTCCATGTCTGACAAAGGCCTAACATCACGAATCTACAAGGAACTCAAACGTGCTGAAAAGAAAAAAACCAACAGCTACGTTACAAAGTGGGCTAAAGATAGGAATATGTCTCAAAAGAAGACATATGAGCAGCCAACAGACACATGAAAAAATGTTCAGTCTCACTAGTCATCAAGGAGATATAAATTAAAACTACACTGAGATAGCATCTAATTCCAGTCAGAATGGCCATCATCAATAATTCAAAAAATAACAGATGCTGGAGGGGATGTGGCGAAAAGAGAACACTTCTACACCATTGGTGGGAGTGTAAACTAGTACATCCTCTGTGAAAATCAGTGTGGCAATTTCTAAAAGTTCTAAAAGTTGACCTTCCATATGACCCCGCAATATCCCTACTGGGAATATACCCAGAAGAACTCAGGCCACTCTATAAAAAAGATACCTGCACATATATGTTTATCGCAGCATTGTTCACAATAGCAAGAACATGGAACCAACCACACTGCCCATCAAAAGAAGACTGGATAAAAAAAGTGGTACATATATACAATGGAATATTATGCAGCCATAAAGTAAGAACAAAATCATAAACTTTGCGGCAACCAGGATGGAATTAGAGTTTATAATACTGAGTGATCTCTCACAAAAACAAAGAGCTGAGTACCATATGTTCTCACTCATAAGTAGACCTTGAACTACTACCATATTACTGTAGGAAAGGGATTAAAAGTAGTGGGAAACTGCGGGGAGGGCGGTGGGGGGTGGAGAGCTTGGATTGACAGTAGTTGATATCTACCTAACTCTATTGGATCACAGACCTAAATGTAAAACCTCAAACTGTAAGAACCTTAGAAAATGCAGGAGACGCTACCTGGGGAAGGGAGGGCACACCTCATCAATAAGGGTACCTGCACAAGAAACATTTATATACCTAACCCTGAATTGCACCCCACAATTTCAAAATAAAATTTAAAAGAGAATTGGTGACTAGTGAGATGTAGAAGGTGAGGCTAATGGAAAAATCTAAAATGATTGCTAGATTTCCTTCTTAGATTAATAATAATTGGATTGTTGTAGTAGTCACTAATATTTAAAATAAGGTGTAGATTTTGCACATGCATATTCATTGCCACACCATTCACAATAGCAAAAACATAGAACCAACCCTACTGCCCACCGAAAGCTGATTGGATAGAGAAAATGTGGTACATAAACACGATGGAGTATTACACACCCATAATGATGGACAAAATCATGGACTTCACAGCAATATGGATGGCGTTGGAGACCATCATACTTAATGATCTATCACGGAAACAAAGAACCAGACACCACATGTTCTCACTCACAAGTGGGACCTGAACACCAATCACAATAGCACAAGGGGGGATCAGCAGTCATGGTCTCCAGGGGGGAGGAGGGGCAGGCATGCAGCAGCACAAAGGGTACCTGACCCCAAACCATGGGAAGTGAGACCAGTTGGAGGCCTAAACTTCACCTGCACACAGACCGCCAAGTACCCAATCCGGACTTACACCCTTCATCTCCATGACAAAATTAAGTTATTAAAAAAGAAAAAGAGTGTGACAAGCTAACTAAAATAGGAGAAAATCTTTCTAATGCATATGTCTGTTAAAGGATAACATTCATAATGTATTAAAAATGTATAAATAAATATGAAAAGTAATAAATGAATAGGAAAAGTGGACCCATTTTTGAGTAGACATTTAATTTTTTAAAAAGCCAAATGGACCGGGCATGGTGGCTCAAGCCTGTAATTCTAGTATTTTGGGAAGCTGAGGCGAGAGGATTGCCTGAGCCCAGGGGTTCAAGGCCAACCTGGGCAACTTGGTGAGACCTCGTCTGTACAATATATCAAAAAATTAGCTGGGTGTGGTAGCACATGCCTGTAGTTCCGGCTACTTGGAAGGCTGAGGCGGAAGGATCACCTGAGTCCAGCAGGTCAACGCTGTGGTGGCCATGAGTATGCCACTGCATTCCAGCCTGGGTGACAGAGTGAGACTCTGACTCAAAAATAAAAAAAATTAAAAAGCCAAATGGCCAATAAACTTAAGAAAATATGTTTAGTATTATATGACATCATGAAAATGCAAATAAAACTACCAGGATGACTAAAATGGATAAATAAGCTTGACAATTACCAAAAAAAGAAAAAAGATCAGTGTTTCATCCTCATTCTTCCCTCTTGAGCACAAATCATTCTGTGGAATGACTTGTGGGCCAATAAATAGCAGGATACCTCAGGGCATTAGGAAGGTGCCAGAATTGCCATTTTTGAAATAATAGTTTCAATATTAGCAATGTTGGATCATGGGAGAAGGGCATGGTTTGATTTAATTTTATAGCCAATTGTTTAAGGGGCAAGAAGGAGTCAGATCTAGGGCTTAATCTGGAAAAAAACATCCTATGTCAGAACTATTTTGCAAGCTACAGTGATCCAGGTCTCTGATTGTGTTCGTTTTTCTTTTTCTGCATCTGGCATAGCACTTACAGGGGAGATATTAGGATAGCATAGCATCTAAGAAAGTTATAGGTATAAGCAGAGGGTGGTAAATAACCTAATTAGCCAAAAATTTCTTGCACAAACCATCATATTTTGAGGGGGATTTCCTTGCATTTCTTTATCCTCCCTGTCTGTAATTTCCCTAGGAGTTCAATATAATAAAAGCTGAGACTGGGTGCAATGGCTCATGCCTATAATTCTAGCACTTTTGGAGGCCATGGTTGGAGGATTGCTTGAGGCCAGGAGTTTAAGACCAGTCTGGGCAACAAAGAAAGACTCCATTTCTACAAAAAATAGATAGATTATTCAGGCAAGGTGGTGCATGCCTATAGTCCCAGCTACTCGTGAGGCTGAGGCAGGAGGATTGCTTGAGCACAGGAGTTTGAGGCTGCAGTGATCTGTGATCATACACCACTTCACTCCAACCTAGGTGACAGAATGAAATCCTGTCTCAACCAAAAAACAAAACTGAGTTGGTGGTTGCAGAAGAGAAAAATCAAGTCAAAGACTGAATAGTAAAGGAGTCCATATGGGCCAGTCCTATTAAGTAGCTGCGTTTCATTTTAGAAGTTGGCATTGTGGATGGGCTAGGCCTCTATAGATGATGTGGGCGAACAGAATCCCAATAAGAGACATTTCTATGAAGACAGAAGAAAAACGAAGGTTAATGTCTTGAGCAGTCTATGGTCTAGCTCTTTCCTTGATTGCAGTGGCAATCTGACGGATTCTTCTGAGTTGTAGTTTGAATCAGGGCATTCAAGTGAACTTTTTATGAAGTTCATACATAAGCAGGCAAGCATAAAGTTTGTTTATATATAACTTGTCTAGCACCACTCTGCATGACTTTGAAGAAACTTCAGTTTTGTTTCTAGTGATTCCAAGTCAGAATAACTGTATTAGGTGGGTGAATTCTTCTCTTCAAGGTCCCAAAATAATGTGAGGTTCTGGTGCTGTCAGAGAGCAAACTTCTCTACTCATCACAGGTCAGAGGCTCTGCAAAGGAGCCAACAAGTTACGAAGCCAGTCTTTTCAAGGGATCTTGTTGACTTTTTATAGATCTCGGTCCTCAGTTCCTCAATGTAGTCTGCTCATATCTGAAATGCCATTCCATCAAGAGCCTTGGTAAAATAACAAACACCTCAGTCATGTCTCCTTTGCTGGCAGAACAGATTCCTGAGTTTTATTCCTTCAAGGTGTAGGTTTAAAGGAATTTAACTTACCTTTTGACATGTTATGCTCTCCTATGCCTGTGTGAGAAATTCACAGAGGGATGGATATCTAATAGATTAATGGTTTAGGGTTCAGGAGAGTACTTCTGACAAGCCAGAGATTGCATCATTAACTTAACAGGTATTAACTGAAAGCATAGGAATTAAAGGTAAGATCACTTAAAGAGAATGTATACTGTTAGAAGAGGTCCAGGACTGGGCCCTACAGAATATCCAGTGATTGGTCAGGGAAAGAAAAGCCAGAAAAGGAAACAGTTAGAAATTAAAAGGAAATGTTATTCAAGTGGCATCCTTGAATTTGACAATTTTAAGAGATTGGCCAACAATGTTAAATGCTGCAGCATTATTGACTACAATGAGAACTAAAAATAGTCTATTGGATATGGCAATTGGGTCATAGATTTTTGGCTAGAGCCGTTTTAATAGTGAGTAGCGGAAAAGAACAAACAGAAATGAGCAGGAAGTTGACTCTAAAGGGAAGGAGATAAGTGATTGTGGCTAAATGGAAGTGTAGCATCCAATGAGCCTTTTTTTCTGGGGATGTTTTTTGGTGGTTTTTTTTGTTTGTTTTTGTTTTGAGTTGGAGTCTCACTCTGTCGCCCAGACTGGAGTGCAATGGCCATTCCCGGCCACCGCAGCCTCGACCTGCTGGGCTCCGGCAATCCTTCCGCCTCAGCCTTCCAAGTAGCTGGAATTACAGGCATGCGCTACCACGCCCGGCTGATTGTTTGATATATTGTAGAGATGAGGTCTCGTCAAGTTGCCCAGGCAGGTCTCGAACCCGCGGGCTCAGGCAATCCACTCACCTCAGCCTCCCAAAGGCGCGGGATTACAGGCTGAGCCACCGAGCCTGGCTTGGTGTTTTTTTTTAATAGAAAATATTTGTCCTTGTTTATTCTTTAGAGATGGACATGTCAAGAGAGAGAGATGATGATTTTTTTTTTTTTTAAATATATGAAAGTATGTTGATACATAGATGAAAACACTAGGAAGATATATACATAAAATTAGTAATCTAGCTAATTGAATGACTTTTTTTGTATTGTTCTATGTCTCCTAATTTTTTTCCACAGTGAATATTTATTTTGAAGCCAAACACATTTGAGATTATTTCAAGTTGTCTGTACTCTTGCTGCATTCTGTTGATGAGTTAATGAAGAGTTGACTAGGCACTTTTATTAACTTCATCTAAAATATAGTCTGTCTTCTAGTGACAAGTAATCTTACGTCTTCTGAAGCTCATTCACCCAAACAATATTTGGTTTCTACTGTGTCACATTCTTGAAGGCACTTGGGGTTATGAGTAAACAGAGATTCTTGCCCTCATGTATTTTACATTGTAGCAGAGAGATCAGACAAAAAGCATACCTATAAGTAATGTGTATATTAGAAGGTAATAAATACCATAAAAAAATAAGTAGAGCAAAGTAGGAGTGTTGAGAGGCAGAGGAAGCAGCAGGTTGTGATATTAAATAGGTGTTGTTAAGGTAGATCTTACAGAGAAGATGAGACTTGATCAGAGACCTGAAGGAAGTGAGAAACATATATGAAAATCTTTCTTGATAAAGAGAACAGTAAATGTAAAGATCATAAGGCAAGAGTATGGATCTAAGGTAAGAATAGACCAATAAGGAAGTCAATGTGACTGAGATACAGTGACAGACAGAAAGTAGTGTGAGATGAGGTCAGAGAAGTGAAGTTGGTTGAAAGGACTATGGTTTATTATTCCTAGTGGTTTTGAGAGTCTTATAGATTTGAGCAGTCTTGTGACATTTTAAATGATCCCTCTAGTTTCTATGCTAAGAATAGACTACATATAATTTCGAGGGAAGAAAGAAAGAATGTGGGCACCAGGCAGAAGCAGGAAGACCCGTTAGGAGGCAGCTATACCAATCTTGGCAATAGATAATTGTGCGTCGGATCAAGATGAATTTGAGTTATATGAAAAATATAGGAAAACCTGATAAAGAAAGAAATATGTGATTGAAAGCACACTGTTACATTTTAAGGATCTAATATAAAGAAGTGGTTTAGAGTTTGGCCTTTGAAGTAAAAATAAAAAGCTGTGGCACAAATAAGTTATTGTGACCTCAACCTTACTCAGTCATGCTGAGTTCCAATTTCCTAATATGTACCACAGAAATTGTCTTAGTCTGCTCATGTGGCTATAAAAAGCTATCCATAGACTGAGTGGCTTAAACAACAGATATTTATTTTTCACAATTCTAGACTGGGAGTCCCAAGGTCAAGGTGCCAGCAACTTTGGTTCTCAGTGAGCACCTGTTTCCTGTCTTGTAGACCAGGGGTCCCCAGTCCCTGGTCTGTGGCCTGTTAGGAACTGAGACATACAGCAGGAGGTGAGCAGCCAACAAGCAGAGCTCTGCCTTGTGTCAGATCAGCAGTGGCATTAGATTCTCATGAGACTGCAACCCCTATTGTGAACTGAACACATGAGGGATCTAGGTTGCTCACTCCTTTTGAGAATCTAATGCCTGATGATCCCCCTTTCCCCCATCCATGGAAAAATTGTCTTCCACAAAGCTGACTCCTGATGCCAGAAAGATTAGGGACTACTGTTGTAGACAGCCCCCTTCTTCTTTAGAGAGGTGGGAAGATTTTCAGATAAAGGAGACACATCTGGTTCTATGGTTTGTATGTGGTATCTCCTCTAAAATTCGTGGTGAAACTTAATCCCTATTGTGGTAATATTAAGAGGTAGGACCTTTTGAGAAGTGATTAAGTCACGAGGGCTCTGCCCTGACGATAGGGACTTCAGAGAGATTTCCCCCCTTGCCCTATACCTTCTACCACGTGAGGATCCTGCAACAAGGCAACATGTTGGCTGGAATGTAAAGAACAGTCTTCACAAGATACCAGTGCCAGTCACTTGATCCTGAACTCCCCACCCTCCAGAACTTTAAGAAATAAATTATGTTATGTGTCAGACATTTCTTTTATAAATTACCTTTTCTGTAGTATTTAGTTATAGTAACACAAATGGACTGAGATATTTGGTTAAAATTACATTCCAATTTCAGAAATGTTAAGATGCTGAGCACTCAAATGACAGTCAAAAGAGCAAACTTACTTTGGCATTCTAATCGGCATACACGTAAATCCAGGCTTAAAATAAGTTGCCTGCCCCAGCCTTGCCCGGCTCATCCTAATATTGTATCTGAACCGATCCTTCCTAAGCGTGTTCATTATGAGTTGCTCCATCTCTGCTATGTTCCGGGCTACAAATCGCCCTGCTACTCAGTACAGTCTGTCCCTGCTGTTGAGCTGGATGCGTCTGTGGTTTTGGTGCTTCCCACTTACGTTTCTGCTTGGACTGGAGCTCTGATTCACTTAACCCTCACCCTCACCCTCACCCTAATAACTTTACAGCCCCGTTCTTCCTTCCTTTTCGGTGTTTGTCTCGGTCACGTTTCCCTGTCTAGGGTCCCACATCAAACACATGGAATCTCGGAAGTCTCATGAGTTTCTTCACTGCCATGGGACTTTTGCTGTCGCTTTCTATTCTTCCTATCTGGCCACTGAATACTGATACCAGTCTAGATTTATTTAGAGTCATTATGTCCCCGGAGCACAGTAATTTGGTGACCAGCCACTCTCCGTAGGGGTTGTTAAACCATTAAGATCCAAGCCGGGCTCGGTGGCTCAGCCTGCCATCCCGCGCCTGTGGGAGGCCGAGGTGAGTGGATGGCCTGAGCCTGCGGGTTCGACACCCACCTGGGCAGCGAGACCTCATCTCTACAATAAATCAAAAAAATCAGCCAGGCGTGGTAGCGCATGCCTGTAATTCCGGCTACTTGGAAGGCTGAGGCGGAAGGATCGCCGGAGCCCAGCAGATCGAGGCTGTGGTGGCCGGAAGCGGCCACTGCACCCCAGTCTGGGCGACAGAGTGAGACTCCAACTCAAAAAAAAAACAAATAAGATCCCTCCCCACTTGCCTTCTCCAGTGGAGTCAAAGACTATACCCCCTCTTTCATCCCACCTCCAGATGACAAAAGAATATGTGCTTGAGCATTCTTTTAATGTTATGATTAATATTTACCATCTTTGGTGTGAGCATTTAATTTTTTTAGTAATTTAATTTGAACAACATAAAATGGGAAAGCCAGTTTATAGAATAGGTGGATGGCGACTTAGTCCATTTTTGTCCGGCGCTCATATAGTAATTTCAGTGTTTTGTATGTCACAGTATTATTACTAAGATCATGATTAGTATAGGGCCATTTAAATTTTATTATAACATTTTCCCCCCAGAAACTAGACATTGGAAGGCTTAGATACAAATAAATTATTGTAGTATTTAAATGTAGGAATTTTCCTAATAAATAAGCTATTCATGTTGTTTCTGGTTCCCACAAAGGCAGTCCGATTAAGAAATAATTATGATTTCTATTACATTGCAGTAGTTTATATAAATTCTTCCCATACTACTTTCTGCTAAAATTAGGAACTGCTTTTTACCTGTATAATTGGAGATGGAAATAATGGGACTAGTAAGGGCATTGTTCATTCTGTACACATTCAGAGAAATTTTTTATATCTACATAATAGAATGATAGCTATTTCTAAAGAAGGAACCTGATTACAAATATTACAAGTACACAAGCAGAAACCAAAATGGAAACATCCAATAAAATTAGCCATTCATTTTCATAGTCCTAAAAATATTAATTTATAAGTACTCTTATGTAAAATTTTAAAATATTGAAATATATATGCTCATCCCTAACTGTGCTTCTTTAAAATATTGATCTGAGTACATAAGCATAATTTATATGAAATAAGAACCAAAGATACTAATAACACACCATTAAATCATAAACTATAAGAACTCAAATATTTCTTAAATGTCATTTATTTCTCCCACATTCCACAAATGAAACCAGTTAGTGAAGTAGCTTAACACCAGGTCACAGTTGTTAGTGAAAAGGTTATTAGGGAATTTTCTAATCTGTAAAGTTTAATATAATGACATGCAACCTCAAAAATATGTTTTTCAATAATAAAATGTCATTCAGATTAGTAGGTGTGAACTTGGGAAAACATAATTTATTTGATATCCTAGTAACCAGAGCTATAGAGAACTTTGTCCCAGACTGAAGCCAGCGAGCCACTGCTTATATAAGCTGTATAAAGACAAGAGTGAAACATACACACAAAAAAAGTACATGGTCACTAGAAGACTTGATGATTAAGCTTCTATGATTGATAGATTAGCAGGCTATGAAAGCCCAAACAGAAAAGCAGTGTAAACATCAAATGAAAGAAAGATAAGGAGAACGGTTATAAAACATTAAAAAGATGAGAAGCCAGAAGTAGTATGGAAACTGAAAAATTGATGATTGAATCACTCCTAAATTACTGAGTTGGCTCTATTGATCACTTTTTTGAGGCAAATTAAATCTTTCAAATACAATCAGTTCCGGGAATGTTCATCTTTTCCACTTTAGCTGTATTTGGTGCATTCATTCAATAAACAGTCAACTCTCACTATGTGCAAAGCACTCTATTCTAGAGGTTTAAGATGAATACAGAAGTAAAAAAGACATGTTTTTTTCTCAGTTTACAATCTAACAAAAGGATTAACTATGTATATGAGAAGCTGAATATGAATTTCACAAGAAATTCAGCAAAGAACCACAAGTGTTATAGAGGAGGGACAGTGGTGGCAAGGCAAGTTACAGGGCCTGAAAACAGGAATTGTTCATTTCAGAGCAAATCACTTGTAGGAGAATATAAAAGAGGCAACTGGAAAGGGAGATTGTGGCAACAAGATACTAGAAGACCTAAATGCTGATCTAAATAAATAAATCGAGGTTTATTTTTATATTGTTAAGTCTGATAACTGAAAAATCAGGATAAAAGGATCCAGAATGGCCACTGTGGAGTAGCAGACCAGCACCTTGCTTGCTGAGCAAGGCAGAAATTAGGGACCCAGTTGCTGATAGATGGAGACACCCTGAACAGTTTTGGATGGGTGAAGCACCCTGCACCCAACAAAGGTTTCTTTGAACACAGACCAGAAAGTGACAGCAGATGCTGGAACCCAGGGACCTCATCCCCCACCATGTATCAGGCTTGTATAAGAACTGAAGCCCTGCCCCACCCCACCCCAGGCAAGTGCAAGGTCATTGGTCCCATGTGGGAGGAATCCTGATGAGGTCACAGTGGGGGTGCGCAGAGCCCAAGGGAATAGGGAATAAAACCCAAGCTCAGATAGCTGCTGAAAACGCAGTGGAGTCCCACACCCCCAGGCCAGGAAAGCCTGCCTGTACATTGAACTCAGGTGGCTCCCAAGCCAGTGACTATTGACCAATCTACCCACCAGATCAGGAAGAATCACCTCCCAGCCCCATGGGCCCACAGGGTGGATCCTCCCCAATCCCATGGCAGAGAACTCACTCTTTTTTCAAGAGCTGAATACAGACTTGAACAGCAAGGGAGCAGCATGAAAGACACCTGAGGGTTTTCTTGGTGGGAAGGCTTCTAGTCTACAAACTGCAGACAGCAGATGGGGGGCCCATTCCTCTACCTGCTTTCTACAGAGTACAGGCAACAGGGGCTGAAAACTAATCCAACTAGTTTAACAGCAAGAGAGAATATCTACAGCAGAGAGGTCTGTCACAGGGTGAAGGAGGAAGCAGAAGTGAATGCCCCCTCTCTCTCACTGTGTGACCTACATTAGGTGGCAGAAAGAACAGAGGATCATTGACTAGCTTTAGAGCAACAAAACCAAATTATAGAGAGGAAAGAGAGGCATATCACAAATGAGGAAATATCAATGAAAAAATATAAGCAGAGTCCTAAAGAGACAGTGCCCAAAAAAGTAGCTATCAGAACACAAACAATGAAAACCCCCCAGCACAACTTGCCCCAGATGACAGTCACAAAAATCAGAGACTGGATAGATAACATAGAGAGAATCAAGAGAAACTAGAAGCAAAACTCACCAAAGCTGTACAGAAGTGAAAGTGGAGCAGCTAATTTCGGAAAGGAATAATAAAAATGAAGAACTTTATTAAAAGCACAGTAACAAGCATAAGGAGCAAGATAAACTAGACATAGGAAAGAATCTCAGAGCTTGAAGACCAAAACATGGAACGAATCCAGTCTGTCAAAAGCATAGGGGAGAAAAAAAGCTCAAACAGAAGGAGCAAAGTCTAAAAGAGATGTGGGACTATATTTTTTAAAAAGCCAAATCTATGCCTCATTGGTGTTCTTGATGCAGAAAGGGAAACTGAGAACACCATGGATAAAGCATTCCATGAGGTCATCCAAGAAAACTTCCCACATCTCACTAGAGAGATGACCATTCAAGCACAAGAGATTCAGAGAACCCCTGCAAAGTATCACATGAGAAGACCATCCCCAAGGCATATAGTAATCTACCTCCACAAAGTAAGCATGAAATTTTAAAAGTCCTAAAGGCAGCAAGAGAGAAAGCTGAACCCGCCTTCTGGGAAAGACCCATCAGAATCAATCCAGATCTATCTGCCAAAACACTATAAGCCAGGAGGGACTGGAGTCCATTTTATTTTATTTTATTTTTTGAGTTAAAGTCTCACTCTGTCGCCCAGGCTGGAGCGCAGTGGCATGCTGATTGCCACCCCACTGTCGACCTGCTGGGCTCCAGCAATCCTTCTTTCTCAACCTTCGAAGTAGCAGGAACTACAGGCATGCACTACCACACCTAGCTAATTTTTTTATTTATTGTAGAGACAAGGTCTCACTATGTTGCAGACTGGACTCCAACCCATGGGCTCAGGCAATCCTCTCACTTTAGCCTCCCAAAGTGCTGGAATTACAGACTCAAGCCACCGTGACCAGCCTCCGATTTTTAATGTTCTTAAAGATGAGCAATTCCATCCAAAAATGTCCTACCCTGCTAAGCTAAACTTCAAAAGTGACAGAATTAAAATCCTTCACAGACATCCAATCCCTGAGAATATGCCACCTCCAGACCAACCCTTTAGGAGATGCTTAAGAAGATGTCGAACACAGAATAAAAAGATCATACCTATCACAAAAGTCCAGGCAAGCACAGAGTTAACAGAGCATACAGAGCACTCACCAAAATGAAAATGCATATATATATATATATATATAAATAGTAAAAAGGAAGCAAAGCAACTCTCTGAGAGTCCTATGACAGGGATAAACTCTCACATTTCAATAATTAATTTGAATGTGAATAGACTGAATGCACCACTGAAGAGGTATAGAGTAGCAAACAAGATAAAGAAGCTTGATCCAACAGTCTTCTGCCTCCAGGAAACTCATCTCACTGCAAAAGACACCTCAGGTGTCTTTCATGCTGTGCCCTCACTGTTCAAAATCCAACAAAGAAAGAGAATTACAGGCCAATCCTTGATGAACATAACACAAAAATTCTCAACAAGATTTCCATAAATTGGATTCAAGGGCTGGCTCACAAGACCATAAATGCAATTCAGCACATCAGTAGATGCAAAACCAGGAACCAAAGGATTATATCATTAGATGCAGAAAAAGCATTTGACAAAAGTCAGCTTTGCTTCTTGATAAAGACCCTTGAGCACCTAGGCATAGAAGGAATATTCCCCAAAACGGTAAGACCCTACTATGATAAACCTTCAGCCAATATTTTGCTCAATGGGCAGAAGCTGGAAGCATTTCTCTTAAGAGTGGGAACAAGACAAGGGTGTCTATTCTCACTGGTTCTGTTCAACATGGTACTGAAAATCCTAGCTAGGACAGTCAGGCAAGAGAAGGAAATCAGAGGTATCCAAATAGGAAAAGAGGAAGCTAAACTATCCCTCTTTGTGGAGATAATGAATCTATATCTTAAGAACCCTAGGGAATCTGTCAAAAGCCTCCTCGCACCAGCAAATGACTTTAGTACAGTCTCAGCTTACAAAATCAACATGCAAAAGACAGTTGCATTCCTATACACCAGCAACAAGTAGGCAGAGAACCAAATAAAAAGTACAATCTCATTCACAATAGCCACACACACACATAAATGAAATACCTTGGTGTCCACCTACCCACTGAACTGAAGGACCTTTGCAATAAGAACTACAAAACCCTGCTCAAAGAAGTCAAGGATGACACAAACAAGTGGATTAATATTCCATGCTCATGGATTGGAAGAATCAATATTTTCAAGATGTTCATCCTATCCAAGCCAATCTACAGATTGAATACATAACCCATCAAATTACCAACATCATTTTTCACAGGCCTGGAAATAACAATACAGAAATTCATATGGAAACAAAAAAGAGCAAAACTAGCTGAAACAATTCTCAGCAAAAGGAACAAAGTGGGAAGTATCACATTTCCAGACTAAACATTATTACAAGGCTATAGTAACCAAGATGGCCTGGTATTGGTACAGGAATCAGCACACAGACCAATGGAACAGGACAAAGATTCCAGAAGTAAAGACATGGTCCCCAAAAGCAAATGCCATAAAAGGTAAGATAGACAAGTGGGACCTCATCAAACTGAAAAGCTCTTGCACAGCAAAAGAAACCCAAGAAAGTAAAGAGTCAACCCACAGAATGGGAAAAAAATATTTGTAAGTTATGTTTCTTACAAAGTCCTAACATCTAGGATCAACAAGAAACTGGAACCAAGTGAACAGAAAAAAACAAACAATTAAAAAGTGGGTAAAGGACATGAATAGATGCTTTTCGAAAGCAAAAGAAGGCATGCAAGCAACCAGTAGATACATGAAAAATGCCCATCCTCAATAATCATCAGAGAAATGCAAATCACAACTACAATGAGACACCACCTAATTCTAGTAAGGATGACTATCATTAATAAGTCAAAAAACAATAAATGCTATTGTGGGTGCGGAGAAAGGGGAATACTTCTACACTGTTGATGGAAGTGCAAGCTAGTTCAGCCTCTGTGGAAAGCAATGTGGCAATTTCTAAAAGAACTAAAAATTGACCTTCCATATCAATCTCTCTCCTGGGTATATACTCAGAAGAACATAAATCGTTCTACCAAAAAAAAAACCAAACATACAAACCCTTCACATGCCTGTTTATTGCCACACTGTTCACAATAGCATAAGCATGGATCAACCCTACTGCCCATCAAAAGTGAACTGGATAAAGAAATGTGGTACATATACACAATGGAGTGTTACGTAGACATAAAGAAGAACAAAATCCTGTACTTTGCAGCAAACTGGATGGAGTTGGAGACCATCATACTTAGTGATTCATCACAGAAACAAAGATATGAATACCTCGTGATCTCATTCATAAGTGGACCCTGAACACAAGTCACATAAGCACAAGGGAGGGATCAGCAGTTGCTTGGCACTTCTAGGGAAGGGAGGGAAGGAGGAGGGTGAGGAGGCACGTGACAACACAAGAAGTACCTGGTCCACTACCAGAGAGAATGAGGGCCACTTAAAAGGCCAAACTAGCTGGGATCGGTGGCTCAGCCTGTAATCCCGCGCTTTGGGAGGCCGAGGTGAGTGGATTGTCTGAGCCCACGGGTTCGAGACCTGCCTGGGCAACTTGGCGAGACCTCATCTCTACAATAAAATCAAAAAAATTAGCTGGGTGTGGTGGCGCACGCCTGTAGTTCCAGCTACTTAGAATTCTGAGGCAGAAGAATCACCGGAGCCCAGCAGGTTGAGGCTGCGGTGGCCGGGAGTGGCCACTGCACTCCAGTCTGGGTGACAGAGAGAGACTCCAACTCAAAAAAAAAAAAGCCCAAACTTCATCTGAATGCAGACTACTTATGTAGTTAACCCTAACTTGTACCCCCACATCTTTATAATAACAAAAAATAAACATTAGAAAATCAGATTACCAGCATCAAATGAAGTAAGCCAAAGGAAAATATAAAGTAGTTATTATTAGTGGTTTACTAAATTCCTCCACTGATAGTGAGTAATTCTGAGAATGAGCTCACATCCGTTCTGTTTCTAGAATATTTAGTTGCCCTGCCATATCACGTGGAAGATTCTCTTCAGTTTCTGAGGTATCCAAGAACACAGATGTTCTCTGGTAGATGTGTTTGCCTCTCGGTATATGCAACTATTTTAATGTCTGAAATAACATGAAAAGTTAATATCTAGGGAAATACAGATCCTGATTTAGAATGACCAGAATAGTACAATTTAAAGTGCCTGGCAAAATGCAGGGGCTTTACAGTGTCAGAGTACTTCAGGAGTGCTATTGGGCATACCAGTGGGTATACAAAACAGCTCTGTTACCCTCATCTTTTTTCCAGGTGCCACCTTATTCCATGACCTGTTTAGGTAATCTGAGATTACGCTGTGAATACGTGCATTTCACAAGTGTTTTTGTTTATTGTTGGCTTTAGCTTTAGTGAGACTCCAACTCAAAAAAAAAATAAAATAAAATAAATTATGACTGAAATGAATATCAGTTAATATCACAGTGATTCACCTGATAAAGATTCTGTTTAACAAAGAAATCAAAATGAAGGTTATCAGCTACACTAAAAAAAGAGAATAGCACACAAAATACCACAATTACTTACACTGGATGCACTTACTCTCAGGAAAACACATTCTTATTCAGAGAGAACGTCTTCAGGATGAAAGGAAGTGCTAAATCTGGAACACCAATGAACCTAACAAGATGAAAGAGATAAAGTTGTAGTTCCATAAAGATATAATTGTACACTTTGATGGCCAATAATAACTTCTCAGGAAACTGTCAGTGTTTTGTTGTTTTCATGAGTAAGTATTTTGTATATACAGTTGTCCCTCTTTCTTCATGGGGAATTGATCCCAGGATGTCCTGCTCCGGAGGATACCAAAACCCATGGATACACAAGTCCTTTATAGAAAATGTCTGTAATTATTTGTATATAACCTATACACTTCCCCTATATGCTGTAAATTATCTCTAGATTACTTATAATACCTAATAAAATATAAATGCTTATGTAAATAGTTGTTATACGGTATTATTTAGGAAATAATTACCAAAAAATGTCCATACATGTTCAGTACAGACAAGTGTCTTCTTGAGTATTTTTGATCTGTGGTTGGTTGAATCTAGGGATGTGGAACCCACAGATATTAGGGACCAACTGTGTTTACTTTTGCCTCACATTTTTTATAACCATTCATATTAATTTGAAATGGCAGGAAAGGACATAATTGAAATTCTTTTTACAGCCTATTAAAACATAGCTCCTACTTTTTATTTCTTATGAGATTATTATTTTGATTTAATCAGTTTAAGTCTGAAACTGCAATGTTATACAGCCATTCAATATGTATTGTGAGGGGAAAATTATTACACTATAATAGAAAATAAAAATGTAGGCCGGACTTGGTGGCTCAGCCTGTAATCCCAGCACTTTGGGAGGCTGAGGCGAGTGGATTGCCTGAGCCCGCAGGTTCGAGACCAGCCCGGACAACTTGGTGAGACCTCATTTCTACAGCAAATCAAAAATTAGCCAGGCGTGATAGCATGCATTTGTAGTTCCTGCTACTTGGAAGGCTGAGGTGGAAGGATTGCCAGAGCCCAGCAGGTCGATGCTGGGGTGGCCATGAGTGTGCCACTGCACTCCAGCCTGGGCAATAGAGTTAGACTCCAACTCAAAAAAAAAAAGAAAAAAGAAAAATGTAGAATCATAATTTTAACTACTATATAGTTATATATATTATTTTAAATTAAAATAAAAATATTAGGAGTGTACTGTTTGGGAACTGGGATCATAGGTGGTTTATTGGTGATCTACTTACCATTACTTTCCACATTTCTGCACTTTAATTCTCAACTTCATTTCACAGAAAGTACTCAAATTTCTTTTGCTAGAAACAGCATTATGCTAAATACTGAAATTCAGTGAAACATTTGTATTGAATATTTTTTCTGAAAAGTGAAATATTTTGGAAAGTTAAAGTATAGTATTGCTACTAAAGAATCATTCAGTGCATTCTTTTTCAAAAGCCTTCCTTTTTACAAAATGTTTTTCATGTTTTAAAATATTATGCATAATCATATTCACTTTATAATATAAATATTTTAGAATGTATGTCTATAGCTATGTATGGATGCTACATGGGCCTACATCAAAAACACCTGTAGAAATTAAGTAGAAAGGTCTTTAAAGATTGTAGACTTCTCTTATAATCACCTGCCAGCAGTTTTCATATGGGAGTTTGTTTTAACCAGTCACAGTTTAAAAATTGAATGCTTCACACAAAGAAGAAAAAAATCTTTGGTGGGGAAAACAAATTGCCACATACGGGCAACTCCTTCGGGTCCCCTCCCACTGTGGGAGCATTTCTGTTCTCTCAATAAATCCTGCTTTCTAAACTAAAAAAAAAAAAAAAATTGCCACATACTAATTGCATTGAACTCTAGTTATACCTTAATTTACTTTTAAAATTATCTATAGCAAGCATGTATTATTTTTGTTTTTAAATGATTAACATAAATATTAAGTAGAATAATAGCATTTACCTCGTGCAGCTTCTCTGTTGCCACTAAAGCATGAGGAAGTGTGAGACTTACTTGCTTCTCATGCGTGTGTAACCTGGAAGTGATGAGGTATTAATGCTCTGGGGGAAAACCTTGAACCATTAGGAGATGGGCACCAGCAGATAAGTTCTTCTCTTTTTATTCCCCACAGACTATAGCTCATACTACATGAAGTTAAGACAACCATTGGCCTCGCTATCTGACGCTGAATTTTTAAACTGTCACTGGTTAAAACAAACTCCCGTACGAAAACTGCTGGCAGGTGGTTATAAGAGAAGTCTACAATCTTTAAAGACCTCTCTACTTAATTTCTGCAGGTGTTTTTGATGTAGGCCCATGTAGCATCCATACATAGCTACAGACATACATTTTAAAATATTTATATTATAAAGTGAATATGACTATGCATGACATTTTGAAAGGATTATAGTCTCCTGATGGTCATCTCATATTGCTTCCCCTATTGTTTTGTTGCTCAATGAAGAACAAAATATTTGGTTCAGAATAAAGTATGATTGAATATGGTTAAGTCATGGGTACATTCTTAAAGATGCTCAATTTAATATTTGTCTCTTTAGGTAGTTAGAGGTTGCAAATTTTATTGACTCAATAATAGAATTCGGTCCACGTGCTAAGCAAGGATTTTATTTTTATTTATTTATTTTTTAATTTTTTTTGAGTTGGAGTCTCACTCTGTCGCCCAGACTGGAGTGCAGTGGCTGCTCCCGGTCACCGCAGCCTCGACCTGCTGCTCGAACCCGTGGGCTCAGGCAATCCACCCACCTCAGCCTCCCAAGGCGCAGGATTACAGGCTGAGTCACTGAGTCCGGCTTTTGCATAAAATTTTAGGGAGCACGTGGACACCTTAAACGCTCACCATGGACCAGATTATAAAATCCTTGCTGGCCGGGTTCAGTGGCTCAGCCTGTAATCCCAGCACTTTGGGAGGCCAAAGTGAGTGGAT
>NW_007094498.1:48861-92777 GCF_000164805.1 Carlito syrichta
CCAGTAGTTCCAGCTACTTGGAAGGCTGAGGTGGAAGGATCACCGGAGCCCAGCAGGTCGAGGCTGCGGTGGCCGGGAGCGGCCACTGCACTCCAGTCTGGGTGATAGAGTGAGACTCCAACTCAAAAAAAAAAAAAAAATTTATGCAAAATGGTATTTATAGAAAATATGTTGATTTTTCTGGAGAGAAATCCATAGCTTTCACAGTAATTTCGAAAGGATGTTGGAGGGGAAAAAGCAAGCAGAAGGAAAATTATTGGGAGTTAAAGAGTTTGACATGCTACTGCACATGTAATTAGAATGTTTTTGCAACTAGTGCTCTCCTGTCCCAGGCTCTTATGAGGAAATGCATAGTTGGAGCTGCTACCACCTTCCTCCCAAGACCTGTACTGCCTAGCTACCTGACAGGAGGTACCATTTTCTGTACTTCTCTTCAAATGGAGGTTTGATTATACATATGTTTTAAAAAGGCCTTTCCGTTATTTGTGGAACTCTCACATGCCATCTGTTTGGTTTTTCAGTAAGAAAAGAGGAACTTTTCTGCGTCTTATAAACTTACACCAAGTTAAACTATAGCCAGAGGTTAAGTAATATGATAAAATATAGCCAGAAGTTCTGAAGATGGTAATATATATGGAAAATAAATATTATAGAATTAGATTCTAGTCAGTAACTCCTAGTTAGAAATAATTGTTCAGTACTAAACCACTGAAAATAAAGTAATAAACTTAAATTACTGTGATTGTTAGTTTAATCAGATAGTACATATAGACTATTCTTTTGATATTTTTTGTACTGCTCAAGATAGCTTGGTTTCTCCTCATGGTTGTTTTTTAAAATTATTTTTTAATTTTTTTTAGTTTGTAGAGAGATATCCTAGGAAATTTCTTACAAAAGACCTTGGTTTCTTATATTTTTCAGTGCATTAGAGAAAGTGCCAAGGCCTATGTGTCCAGTCTGTTCTCTCTATAGATAGATTATTTGATATTCGACTGTTGAATTTTACTTCCAATTTCTGTAAATCCCTCCAAATTTGGCTGGAGTTCCTATTTCTGAGGAGAATTTCTTAAAAGCATTCGAGAGCAACAAAAAAGAAAACATTTCCAGTTTTGAACCATAGCAGAGAAGATAGACTTGACCTCAAAGTTGAGTGCACTATTCAGTTTCTAAGGGATTTCAGGAGAAATTTTACAAACTTGGTTACTTGAGATGAGAAGAAAATTAAAAAGCTATACAAGAATATATTGGTTTTATGGTAAAGAAATGTGTTTAGACCATATTAAAACATTGTTGAATGTTGAATATTTTCTTATAGCTCTTATTTTTTTAAGCAATGATTTTTTTTTATTGAAGGCTATTATTCTAAAAATAGAATATATAATGCCTTATTCTGCATTAGCATACTATAAATTGTCTGAATGTTTATGTCACTCTGCACCACCTCACATGTTGAAATTGTTAAACAGAAAAAAACCTTAGGCAAATTTAAATTTTAACAGAGTTTATTTGAGGAAAGCAAAGCAAAACAAAACAAAACAAAAACAGTTAGCAATTTGAGCAGTCCTCTGAACCAGAGCAGTTTCAGAGAACTCCAACCAATAACATGATCTGACAGCATTTATAGGAAATAGTAATACAAGGTAAAGACAACTTAGTTGGTTACAGTTTACTAATTACAGAACCTCTTGTTGTTACTAAAGCTCAGTTACTGTAGTCAAATTTCATATTGGTTTCATCTGTTAGGCTTAGTAGAGGAGCCTGGTCCAAATCAATGGCCTCCCACAGATTTTATTCAACAAAATTCTGACCCATGAGGTGATAGTTAGGAGGTGGGGCCTTTGGTAGGTGATCAAGTCACAAAGACAGGGCCCCTATGAATAGAATGAATGCCTTTTAATAAGACCCAGGAGAGCTCCCTTGTCCTTTCTACCATAAAAGGACACAGTGAAAAGACATTCATTTGTCTAAAACCAGGAAGCAGACTCTCACCAGACACTGAATCTGCCAGTGCCTGGATGGTAGACTTCCTAGGCTCCAGAACTTTGAGACATAAATTTCTGTGGTTTGTAAGCCATTTAATTCATAGCATTTGTTGTAATAGTTTTAACAGACTAAGGCACATATATTAATTTTTCTTAGTAACACAGGTGTTAGGTACAGAGGGTCCATATGGGGCTGGTAACCAGACATCCCAGTAATGCAAAGATTTGCAACACGAAGAGGCAAAGAAAGAAAAGTTTACTTAAAAGTAAACTAGAGAAAGTGAAGGGAGAGAAGATTCACCTCCCAAAGCCAGGAAGCATGGCAACAGTCATAGCTCAAAGAGCACGTCGCCACACCAGAGTCTAGCAAGGCAATGGCTGCTGGCTGCTTGTGCTTGAGTTCTTTTAACCATTCCCCTTAATGGGGGAAGATCATTAAGGTGATTGAGTGGTGGTCTGCTCCATGTCATCACAAAGGGGCAGGCAAGCTCAGGTACTAATGTCAGGTGATAGACAGCAGGCAAATGGGTGGGTTAGTCACTGATTGCTGCCATGGTGGAATTTATCTGTGTCATGTAGGTCACAAGGGGTTGATTAGGTTAACTTGGGGAGTTTGGCCCTGGAGGGGTTTTTCGTGCAAGAGACTTGTTAGGCATTTGCAATTCACAAATTCCTTGACCAAAGGTGGTCGTATTATCACTTTTATGATCTTCAGCCTTGGCAAGGAGCCTAAAAGTTTACCAGAGATTATTATGCTAAACCATGAATCATTCGAAAGGTTGGGCGGTCCTGGTCTTGCATCTGATGGAGATTTGCTGAGGGGGGTTGGGATAGGCTGCTGATTGTCCTGCAGTAGAATGAACACTTTTTAATGGTTATGTTGAGGCAAAAAGACTAAACTAAGAATAAGCTAAGTTTCTCCTAGGTTTCTATAGGTACCACTTTTCAGCAGGGTCATGATTTATCAAAATAGTCATTCTCCTATACCTATATAGCAATGACCTGAGTAGTTAGTAGGTCACTATTACACACACGAACACAAATTCAACATTCAGCTGGCTGTCTGCCCTTAATCCTTATTATTTAATTATTAAAAATACTTCAGAACAACCCTTTGATTTAAAGAGGCCAAATGCCCTTTATTGTTTGGCATTTTATCATATTATTAAAAAATTGATTTTACCATCTAGTCCTAGCCTCTAAGGCTAATGGTTCTTAACAAGAGTATATTTTAGGATCATTTTTTTAAAAATACACTTGTTCATGCCTTACCCTAGAAGGTTTTGATTCAGTAGGCCTTTATTTGAACTTGGCCATCATTTTTCTTAAGCAACAAAGCAGATTTTCATAAGCAGTCAACTTTGGGAACCACTGACTTCAGGAAATATAGTAGGTCCTTCCTTATCTGTAGTTTCACTTTTGGTAGTTTCAATTACCCACGGTCAACTGGAGTCCAAAAATATTAAATGGAAAATTCCAGAAATAAACAATTCCTAAGTTTTAAGTTGTATGCTATTTTGTGTGGCATGATGAAATCTGCACAGTTCCCTGACATCCTGCCTGGGATGTGAATAATCCCTTTGTTCAGTGTGTCCAGGCTGTGTGTGTTCCTCGCCCATTAGTCATTTAGTAACCATCTCAGTTATCAGACTGGCTGCCAGTGTATCCCAGCATTTGTGTTCAAGTAACCCTTATTTTACTTAGTAATGGCCTCAAAGCACAAGAGTAGTGTTGCTGGCAATTTGAATATGCCAAAGGGAAGCCATAAAGTGATTTATTTAAGTGAAAAGGTGGAAGTCCTCAACCTAATAAGGAAAGAAAAAAAAATGTTTGCTGGGGTTGCTAAGATCTAAGGTAAGAATGAATCTTCTGTCTGTAAAATTATGAAGAAGGAAAAAGAAATGTGTGCTAGTTTTGCTGTCATACCCCAAAATACAAACTTTACAGCCACAGTGCATAATATGTATTTATACAGACAGTCTTGACTTATGATGGTTAGACTTGTGATTTTTCCCTTTTATGGTGGGTTTATCTGTGCATAACCTTGTAAGGAGAGGAGCATGAGGATTTCAGATGGTTCAAATTACAGTTGTTTGACTTTACAATGGGTTTATTTGGGTATTAAATGCATTTTCAGTTTACAGTGGGTTTGTCAGGAAGCATCTCTATAGAATTTCAGTATCATCTGAGGTTTCAGGAATGTATTCTCAAATAGGGGAAAGGGGGAAGGAAATAGAACCACAATACATTGTTTGAATTTCTGAGAATTATTCCCATTAAGGGCCAGATCTTAGACACAAACTTTGGATTCTCCCACTTATTTCTCCTCTTCTCTACCTTTGCACACACAAGAGAAAGATGCTTTAAGGTTTCAGAGGCACTATGTTGAGAATCATTATATTCTCCTATTTAGAGCATCTTTCTATACTATCATTACTCTTTTCCTTACTCCTGTTCACTACTCTTATTTTTGTTTTTGGCTACTGCTTCTATTCAGAATTTTTTAAAATTATTTTATCTTTTAATATTTTTAATGTCTGTTGCTTGTCAATATTCACAGAAAAGTTGAGGCTTTTAAAGACAGTAGCAACCAACCAGGTTATAACTTGAAATTATAACTGTAAATCTACCAGATATAGGGAGTCAGGTATTAAAATCTGACTCTTCTAAGATAATTTTGATAAAGCCTGTGGTTAGTAATGCAGTTTATTAAATGTGTATCGTTTAAGCAACCTATTAACAAAATGCATGGTTTGGGTGCGGTGGCTCAACCTGTAATCCCAGCACTTTGGGAGGCTGAAGCGAAAGGATTGCCTGAGTCCAGGGTTTCAAGACCAGCCTAAGCAACTTGGTCAGACCTCATCTCTACAATAAATCACAAAAACTAGCCAGGCATGGTGGCGTGCATCTGTAGTTCTAGCTACTTGGAAGGCTGAAACAGAAGAATAGCCTAAGCCCAAGCAGGTTGAGGCTGTGGTGGCCATGAGCGTGTCACTACATTCCAGCCTGGGCGACAAGAGTGAGACTCCAACTGAAAACAATATAAAACAAAACAAAATGCATGAACTAAAAATGTTTTAAACTCAAGAATAAAGGCACAACAATGCAATTATAGGAGTTATCCATTTAGTGATATTACTCCATGATAGGTTGTACAAATAAAATTAAAATATAAAAACAATATGATAGAGCACTAAACATTTACCAAATGTTACACCCCATATGATTGGATTCTCATTGCTTTCTATCATTGGTGGTATTTGAGAAAAATTGCTACTGGATGCCCAGGAGCTCCTGATTCACTATCAAAACATTGACAAACAGAGATTTCAAGAAAGCTAAATTCCATATTGTTGAAGGTCATTTTGCCTCTAAAATAATCATTGTATTACAGTGCTGTATGTGCATTGTAAAACAGAAAAAATTCATTGTTGATCAGGAAAACATAACAGAATCCCAGAGTACAGTATTTCTCTTTGCCCTTCCTGTTGAACAACAGCAAGAACAAATAGCAAATGAATAAACCCAAGAACGACAAATTTATTCAATATATTTATACAATTTATTTATAAAATTTATACTATTATAACTGCAAATCTGTGACAATAACTCAATCCTCATAGTCATTATGAACCTTATTCTCAAATGATTTGAACTGCAAAAATCAGAATTTCAGATATGGATTTAGATTCACTGAATCTTGCAATTATCTTACTCTCAATGATTTTATACTTAGTTCTAAAAATTAAATTAACCAAATAACTAAAAAGAAAGATGATTTTTAAAATTTTATTTTATTAAATTGCATATGGTTTTTTATTAACTATGTTTTTTTGTTGTATATTTGTTAAAAAGAGAATGGTTAGGTCTGAAAAATATAGTTAGTTAAGAAAAATTTCTGTTAAAGGGCTTCTTTCTTTAGTTTAATGTTCAGCCATATAACTTACTCATCCATGAGTATGATGACTTTTTAAATAACTCAATTGGTTGGGAATTAGAGCTGCTTTTCAACAAATTCTAATCAATCACATATTTGTTTATCAAATCAGAATATATATATGTAATATATAATGTGTGTGTGTGCATGTGTGTGCACGCGCACGTGTGTGTGTGTGTGTGTGTGTGTGTGTGTGTGTGTGTGTAGTTTTCAAATTACATTTTTCTTGATGCCTTAATTGGTTTGGAGTAGGTTTTTGCAAGTCTCATGACAGAGGAAAAAACCATGGAAGAACCAAATGATGGCTCTTGAACCTTCTGTTTAGGAATAGCATGTGTCACTTCCTTATATTCTATTGCCCAAGCCAAGTCACATGACCAAGCTGGAGGGTAATAGGGCAGCAAGTATGATCCTTTTACAGGAAGTAAGAATCAGCAGTTGGAATAATTAACATAGTCTATTATATCTGTGACCTTCTTGGTTAAATATATTTGTTTCTCTCTTTTAACACATGTAAAATATTTACCCACTCCCTAAGGTAGACAGTCACAAATCTCATTTCAGACTCATAGTGCAGGATTTAATGGTAGTTGTTGTATCAGGTCTCCAGGTAGCCCTTCTTGATCCAATGAGCTATGAACTAAAAAGACAAATTATCTACCTACCTATCCCAATATGCAATGCTGGAGAGAGATCAGGATAATCGCAGTGACTCTAGTTTAGGAAGGGAAAGTGGGAAGCATACGGGAGGCATTGGTTGATAGCCATTTTGAAATTTCACTGGCATATGTTGGAAAGGATTCTTATACTGCAGTAGGATTTTTTTTTTTAATTTAGTTCTGAGACTCTTCTCTACCATTAGATCCCCATTCCATTGTCTTCATGGCTTTTGACTCTAAAGTTTATGACTCATATTTTTTCCCTATCTTCTTTGGCCATATCAAAAGAAGATATTGATGAATATATATCTTTTTAGGGCTGACTAAATTTTTCAGGCCACTTCAGTGCCATAGAAGATTGAAGCCCAAGGTTCATTTAAAATCTTAAATAGTTCTAGTCTCTCTTAGTCCATGCAAGAGGTTATCATGGCAGGATAACTGTCTAAACCTTAGCTGTTTATTATTTTATTTAAAATGTGTACATGTGTTAGTAGCCACACCCATAGTTATTTTGAAGACATGGCCATCTCTCTTTAGAATTAATTAATAGCACCTTAAGCTTATCAGACTTTCATGAGAAAATATACATAATCTCCTTTCTTTGAGCCACATTTGTCCAAGGACTTTCAAGGGCTGCATACAATCTGGAAAGTATTTACTGGGTGCCACTTTCTTTTAACTTATTGAGAGATTGTAAGAATGGCCGTGAAAGTAATATACAGGAATATCTAGTATGTTTTCACTTTGCTTTATTTCACTTTGCAGATGCTTCTTTTTTAACAAATTGAAGGTGTGTGGAAACACTGTATTAAGTCCATCTGCACCATTTTTCCAACAGCATATTCTTATTTAGTGTCTTTGTATCACATGTTGGTTATTCTTGCAATATCTCAAACTTTATTATTATTATATCTGTTATGATGATCTGTGGTCAGTCATCTTTGATGGTACTATTATAATTGTTTGGGGAGCCACAAGCCACACCCATATGAGACAGTGAAATTGGTCTACAAATGTTCTATGTGTTCTGACTGCTGCATTGACTGGCCCTTCCCTCATTTTTCTGCCTCTCCTTGGGCCTTGGGCCTGTTTCCTGAGACACAACAGTATTGAAATTAGGCTAATCAATAACCCTCCCCTGCCTTTAAGTGTTCCAGGTGAAAGGAAGAGTGTATCTCACTTCAAGTCAAAAGCTGGAGAGGATTTACCTTAGTGAGAAAGGCATGGCAAAAACTGACAGACCAAAAGCGAGGCCTCTTTTGCCAGTTAGCCAAGTTGTGAATGCAAAGGAAAAGTTATTAAAGGAATTCAAAAGTGCTACACTAGTTAACACACAATGACAAAGAGAAAAAGCCTTATTGCTGATAGGGAGCAAGTTTTAGTGGTCTGGAAAGTTTCCAACCAGCCAAAACATTCCCTTAAGCCAAAGCCTAACCTGGTCCTAATTCTCTTTAATTCTGTGAAGGCTGAGAGAAGTAAGGAAACTTCAGAAGAAAAGTTTGAAGCTAGCAGAGGTTGGTATGAGATTTAAGGAAAGAAGCTCTCTCCACAACATAAAAGTACAAGGCGAAACAGCAAGTGTAATACAGGAGCTGCAGCAAGTTATCCAGAAGATCAAGCTAAGATTATTGATGGAGGTAACTAACTAAACAACACATCTTCAATGTAGACCATACAGATTTCTATTGGAAAAAGATGCCAGCTAAGGCCTTTCACAGCTAGAGAGGAGAAATCAATGCCTGGCTTCAAAGCTTCAAAAGACAGACTGACTCTTGTTAGGAGTATTAGCAGTGGGTGACTTAAAGTTGAAGTCAATGCACATTTACTATTTCAAAAATCTTAAGGCCCTTAAGAATTATGCTAAATTTACTCTGTTTATGCTCTACAGATGGAAGAACAAAGCCTTTATGACACATCTGTCTGCAACATGGTTTACTGAATATTTTAAGCCCACTGTTGCCACCTTCTGCTTGGAAAAAAAAAAGATTTCTTTCAAAATATTACTGCTCATTGACAATGCACCTAGTTATACAAAAGCTCTGAGATGGAGTTGCACAAAAATATTAATGTTGTTTTCTTGCCTGCTAACATAGCATCCATTCTGCAGTCTATGAATTGAGTAGTAATTTTGACTTTCAAGTCTTTTTACTTATAAAATACATTTTGGTTGTTTTTGTTTTTGTTTGAGTTGGAGTCTCACTGTGTCACCCAGACTGGAGTGCAGTGGCTGTTCCCAGCCACCGCAGCCTAAACTTGCTGGGCTCCGGCGATCCTTCCGCCTCAGCCTTCCGAGTAGCTGGAATTACAGGCACGCACTACCATGCCCGGCTAATTTTTGATTTATTGTCGAGATGAGGTCTCGCCAAGTTGCCCAGGTGGGTCTCGAACCCGCGGGCTCAGGCAATCCACTCACCTTGGCCTCCCGAAGCACGGGATTACAGGCTGAGCCACCGAGCCTGGCTTATAAGATGCATTTTGTAAGGCAATAGCTGCCATATATAGTGAATCCTCTGATGGGTCTGGGCAAAGTACATTGAAAACCTTCTGGAAATTATTCACCCTTCTAGATGCTATTAAGAACATTCATGATTCATGAAAGAAAGTCCAAATGTCAACATTAACAGGAGTTTGAGAGAAGTTGATTCCATACTTCATGGATTACTTTGAGGTGTTCTCAGTAGAGGAAATCACTGCAGATGTGGTGGAAATATTAATAGCAAGAAAGCTAGAATTCGAAGAAGAGCCTGAAGATGTGACTGAATTTTTGTAATTTCATGATAGACTTAAACAGATGAGTTGTTTCTTAATGGATGGCAAAGAAAGTGGTCTCTTGAGATTAGAAGCAACCTCCTCCTGGTGAAGAAGCTGTCGACTTGTTGACATGATAACAAAGAATTTAGAATATTGCATAAACTTAGACACAGCAGCAATGGGATTTGAGAAGATTGGCTCCAACTTTGAAAGAAGTTCTTCTACAGGTAAAATGCTATCAAACAATATTGCGTGCTACAGAAAACTCTTTTCTGCAAGGAAGAGTCAGTGCAGCAAACACCATTATTGCCTGGTTTTCAGAAATTATTACAGCCACCCCAGCTTTCAGCAACCATCACCCTGATCAGTCAGCAGCTATTAACATCGAGTCAAGACTCCCCACCTGCAAAAAGATTATGACTCACTGATGGATCAGGTGATCATTAGCATTTTTTAGCAATAAAATAATTCAATTAAAGGAGTACATTGTCTTTGTAGACATATGTATGTTATTGCACATTTATTAGACAACATTTTAGTGTAAACATAACTTTTGTATGCACTGGAAAACCAAAAAATTTGTCAGACTCATTTTATTGTGATACTCATTTTAATTGAGGTGGTTTGATACTGAAACTGTGGTTGTCTGCAAAATACGCTTGTACTTGATTTTTTGTATGCTTGTAGTTTAAATATGGTTCAATCTTTGCTTCTCAGAGCTTATTTAAATTTATCTTTCACTGATTGGACATGAGGAACAGTTATATCTTTTAACCCTGCTAGTCCTATTTCTGTATTCTTTTCTTTCTTTCTTTGTTGATGTGGTAAACCAGGTCACTTCTTTCTGAGCTCATCTTTGTCTTGTCATATACCATGTTAAATGCAGCCAATATCAATCAGGGCATATACTGAATTATTTTTTCTAAGTTCATTTTGCTTAACATCTGCCCTTCAGTTTACCACAGATGACAGTTTTACCAAATGTGTCACTACTGTATAACATGAGTTGCTCACTAAGTCCCTGCCACACACTTTAGTCTGTGTTACAGAAGTATCTCTATTCCTGATACCAGTTTCTCTATTAGTCACTATGTTAATGTAATAACAAACTGTATGTAAATCTCAGTAGTTTTCAAACAAGAGAGGTATTTTTCCTTCATGTTTCACGTTGGTTACTGCTCTGCTTTAGTGACATATTAATTCTTTCAAATTTTATCCTAATCCTAAAAAGGATTAGAAGTAGATAACTGGGTATTGAGAAATCTAATCTATCACAGCTGTACTGAATTTCCATGCTTTTTAATAAAGTAATTTGCAGTTACTGCACTTGAAAAAGCCAAGCTAAACTCATAGAGACATTTCTTGAAACCAGTTGCATAAGAATCATCTGTTTTCTGTGAGATTACTATATTTATTTATAAAATAATAACATGTTTATCATTCAGTTAGAGAATCTAAAAATAACTATTTGAAAGGGTAATATACTGATGATATCACAGTGGGAAGGTAGGTTCAGTAGAGAAAATCATAAATATTGGAAAATTTTAAGTTCTAGTTTTTAATAAGATAATGTATGTAAAAATATTGTGGAAGCTATAAAAAAGCAACATGAATTTAAGGTGTCTATTTTTATTTATTGTTTAATTTTTTAATTTTTTATTTTTTTGAGTTGGAGTCTCACTCTGTCACCCAGACTGGAGTGCAGGCAATCCACTCACCTCAGCCTCCCAAAGGCGCGGGATTACAGGCTGAGCCACCGAGCCCGGCTTATTTATTTATTTATTTATTTTTATTTTTATTTTTTTGAGTTGGAGTCTCACTCTGTCACCCAGACTGGAGTGCAGTGGCCGCTCCCGGCCACCGCAGCCTCGACCTGCTGGGCTCCGGCAATCCTTCCGCCTCAGCCTTCCGAGTAGCTGGAACTACAGGCACGCGCTGCCATGCCCGGCTCATTTTAATTTATTGTAGAGATGAGGTCTCGCCAAGTTGCCCAGGCGGGTCTCGAACCTTCGGGCTCAGGCAATCCACTCACCTCAGCCTCCCAAAGGTGCGGGATTACAGGCTGAGCCACCGAGCCCGGCAGGTGTCTATTTTTAAATGAAATGAAAATACATCGAGTCTAGCAAGTATAGCAGAAAGGACATTTGAAAAGGAAGGTAAATTTAAACTAATGGGATAAAAGAAAAAGATAAAGGTTATATCCCTATAATATTGTAAATAGCATGACAGTGACTCCAAGGATACCAAATGCCCCTTATGCTTTCTGTCATTTCTCCTTCTGTACCTTTTGCAGGCATTAATCATCAGTTGTAGCCCTTTTTCATCCAGCCCGCCACAAGCCCTCAGGAAACCTCAACACAATAAATATTCCAGTTAGTCATCATTCATTTAATAATGGTCATTATTATCATTACAATCGAGTTGACTTAAGACATGAAACGTATTTGCTATTTCTGATACAGTCACATCTTAATAAGACTTAAACTAACCGCATTTGAAAATTAGTGTTAATATTTAAACATGTTTTTTTATTCCAAATGAATAATAGAAAAAGCAGAGATAAAGACATGGTTTGAGTCCTTATTATCTAACTGAGAAAACAAAATATTATTTTTAGGCATCCAGAGAAGACTTAAAAAGTTAAGGATAAGCAAGTATGTTGTTTAATATAAATCTAACTAATGTACATACAGCTATCAAAATACAAATGGTCCTCAACTTATGATGGGCTTGCATCCTGATAAACTTATCACAAGTTGAAAATATCATAAGTAAAAAAAATACATTTAATACACCTAACATACTGAACAACATGGCTTAACCTGGCCAAGCTTCACTGTGCTCAGAACACTTACATTAGCCTAGAGTTGGGCAAAATCATCTAACACAAGGCCTATTTTATAATTAAGTATTGAATATCTCATGTAATTTATTGAATAACGTACTAAATGTGAAAAGCAATGGTTGTATGGGCTTTCCGAGTATGATTTCTATTGAACATGTATCACTTTCACACCATTGTAAAGTAAAAAAATCATAAATCAAACTATTATAAGTTGGGCACCATCTGTAATCTGCTAAATAGCAGGTAACCAATATAGCTGAAGCAGGTATTTAAGTATTTAAAGTATTTAAATTTGTAAGAAAGGGTTAGAAAGAACGTTCTTACAAGAGTATAGCTGTGTGAATCAAGATACAAGTTTTAAGTACAAGAAGAAATTCAAGGCTTATTTTGGTTGCAGTGAGGCTCTGAATAGGAAGAATGAAAGGTGAAGTTGGAAGATGGAAGATTCCAGTTTATGGAGAGCTTTGAATAACTGATTCATTTGATCTTCGTTATTTATGGGTTCCATATTTGTGAATTTGCCTACTCACGAAAATTTATTTGTAGCCCTAAAATCAGTGCTCAAGGTGCTCTTGCAGCCATTCGTTGACATGCACAGAACAGCAAAAGTTTGTAATCACCTGAGGTCCATGTTCCCAGTTGAGGTCAAGTAAGCAACAATCCAGCTTTTTGTTCCAGTTCTCATACCATGGACAGATGTTCTTTTGTGATTCTATTTAGCGTCTCTGGTTTACATTTAAATAAGGTGCTTTTAAACAGAAAATCATGTATGGATTGGTCAACGAAACATGTTGTGACTAGAGGCTTGCAGGACAGAATCCTATATTTCCCCTAGGAGCAATAGTTTAGTATTCCCTAATTTTATGTTCACAGGGACTTCACAGAACATAACTACCACAAATAACGACTATCAACTGAATAGATCAACTTCATATACATACATAAAGTCCCCTTTTTATATCTTTATATTTTAGTATATCCATATCATCAAAACTCCTGGTATCACTTTTTCCTTTTATATACGAACAAATTGACCTGAGTCCCTACCTGTAATGTGAGTTCAGCATCCCCCGCAATATTTCTGGCAATTTTGGGGGCGTGTATGTTGGGTTTGATGGGATTCGGTCGTGTTTCTTGTCATCATTTCTTATACCAAAATACTGCACCCTACCACAAGAGAGCATTCTTCTTTCACTCCCACTTTGCCCAAAGTAAATAAAAAGGATTTTTTTTCTTTGTTCTTCAATTACCAGTAACTCAAAATTGGAATTTGCAGCACCAGATTTAGAGATAGCTATTAAGATAAGTATTAATCAGCAGAATGAGAAACATTTTGAAATTAAACATTAAACATCACTTGTCTTAAATTTTCTTCAGGTTCTCCCCTTCCGCATCCATAGGCACATCATCCCTCTCTTTTCTTAGTCTTGTTCTAGTTTTCCATTCTCTTTCTGTAGTTCTGTCTCTTATCTCTCTTCCTCTGAGATCCCAGTGACCCAGTTTCAACTATGAAATTCCTGTTGTTTTATAATGCAGGATCATTTGCCTTCTTCTTGTCTCTTTCTCCCCATTCCTCAGCTGTCATTTCAGCCTAAGCCAGATTCTTATCACTACATAATCAACAAGTCTTTTGATATATTTCCAAAGAAACAAAGAAGCAATATATGCTTTCAATGTTAGGAAATCTGACTCAACCAGCAGATAGTTTTTAAAATAAGAAACTATTATTTCCCTTATTATTTAGCTTAATTTATATGGTTATATTTAATTGGCAAGAAAATATTTCTTGAATCCAGAAGAAGACATATTTATTTAGACAGCATAATGAAAACTGCGATCCCTTCAACTATTATGATTGATTTAGATTTTTTTGTGGTATAGAGAAACCGAAACAATATTTTCTTTAACACTTATCCCTGTAAATATGGAAGATAATTTATCCAATTATGTTCGTCTCTATAATTTAAATTTTTGATTTTTAAAAAATGCTTTGGTAGAAAATACTAACACTGGATCTTTTCACCAAATAAAGCTGGACTAAAATGCAGTTCCAACATTGTAGCGTCTTTGTTCTTATTAATAATTACTACTTGGGGATGTACTGAACCTATAAATATTTTAGTGCACATATTGAAATGATGTATTTAGTGCTATGATTTATCTGAATTATACCATTCATATGACCTTTGTAAACAAAATTGAAAAAAAAATTGGGATTTGGTTGCTTCTATTTTAGTAACAGATATAAATAATTAAAATCTAGCAACCACAGAAACTCTGGTATTAAAAAAAAAATCATTGAATTTATTCTTCACCAGAATTCTATCAGTGTTCCCAAATTTACTGGCTTCTATATTATTTTTGTTAATTTTTCTATGCATCTTTTGATGAAGATTTCATCTAACAATCAAAGGAACAAAGGGAAGGAAAGTAAAAGGCCAAATAATTTATGAAACTTTGACTACACGAGAGATGGTTTCAGTGGACATTTAGTGAAATTCAGCCAAATTGTTATAGAGCCCTTTCTCAGATGGGTACCTATGACCAGCAGTGGTAAACACAATCACTTTAATTGGTTAATGGGATCCTTGTCCATATCTTCCATATTTATGGCCCTGTAACTGATTGGTGTTCAAGCATCAGCATGCAGAAAATTTATGTTAAAAGTCTGAAGATCATTTCATGACATCAAATTCAACTATGAAAAGAGAGCATTTCATCAATTCAAAATCTTGGTTTCTTCTCTGAAGCTAAATTTTCTTTTTAAAAGATTATCCATCCAATCTGGCATGTAAGGAGCTTAGGAGTTGCCATTCTATCCTATCAAATAAAAAGCTAAACGAACTGAAAAATCAACTCTTGGGGTCCATCAGAAAGTGAGATCAGAGGGCAAACCACTGCCCACAAAACTGGACCGACAGATCAACAGATACAGAGAATCACAATTTAGCGAGCAGCAACCCACAGGCAGAAATGTCTGCAGGAACTGGTGCTGGGGTAGGAAAACCTAAATTCTAATTGACAAATTGCTGGAGGCTCCATTTGGATGAGCTTTCAGGGAATCTAGTAATGGGGAGGGGCACAGGTCTGTGAGTTTTGCCTCCAGATGCTCTACAAGGTTGTCACAGTGAATAACAGAGAAAAATTTCCTCCTGTTTCCCACAGGGAGAGGAAGAACATAATCATTTTGATACACTCAGAGCATTTTGTGCTTCTTAACAAGATCTGTCCTCAAGAGAAACTATTTTACTGGAGCCTAACTTGTTGTGGTTTTATCAGACTCTAACTTACCTGTGGGAAGGGAAATACCCAACTCTATCAATCAGGCTGCAGCCTCCACCTCCTGTTCAAGCAATCCTACTGCCTCAGCCTCCCAAGTAGCTGGGAGAAGGAAAATACCCAACCCCATCTCACTGGCAGTTCCATCTCACCTAAGCAGTTGGAGGTGGGATGAGGAGCACTGAGGAAGTTCACAGTCCAGGGACCAGGCTCACAAAAGACAGACCTAATCATTGAACCGTAGAACTCTTCTTCTCCCCCATGTACCTTACCATTGCTAAAGATACATTCATTGCAGTTCTCTTTACCGGTACATCATGTCTACCTTTCAACACAAAATTATAAGGCATAGTAAAAGGCAAAAAATACATTTTGAAGAGCAAAGATAAAACACATTTAGAGAGGCAAAGATAAGAATTACACCAAACTTATCCACAGAAAACATGCAAGCAAGAATAGAGTGAAGTGAAATATTTAAAGTATTGAGATAAAAACCATCGATCTTGAATTCTGTGCCCTGTCAAATTATCCTTCAGAAGTAAAGGAGAAATAAAGACAAAAAACAATAAAACAATATTGAGGGGCTGTGTTGCCAGCTGACCTGCAGTTGCAGTGTAAGAAATGTTAAAATAAATTATTCCAAGAGAAAGGAAATAATAGAAATCAGAAACTCATATCTATATAAAGAAAAAAAGAACATAAGAGGGAGTAAGGTAAGGAAAAATAAAAACTTTTTGTTATTTTTAGTTGCTCTAACATATAACAATTTGTTCAAAATAGTAATAGCAAGAGTATAGTCAATTATGTATGCTTATGTTTATATATATACACACACAATATATATATAAGCAAGAGTAGGAAGAGTTAGAATGTTTTGTTAGTGTAAAATACTTATACCACCCATAAAATGGTAAGTGTTATTTGAAAGTAGGCTTGAATTGGTTATAGATGTATATTGTAACCTCTAGGACAACCACATAAAAACATGGTTTTTAATTTTTAAGAAATTTAATTGATATGCTAAATAGTAGAATAGAGAAATAGTAGAATCATATATAAAAAACAAAAACAAAAACTTCTCCATTAAAACTAAAAAAGGCAAGCCAGGTGCAGTGGCTCATGCCTGTAGTCCCAGCACTTGAAGCCGAGGTGAGAGCATTTCCTGAACCCAGGAGTTTGAGACAAACTGGGCAACATGGCAAGACCTCATCTCTACAATAAATAAAAAAACGATTCGCTGGATGTGGCGGCCCGTGCCGATGATTCCAGTTACTTGAAAGGCTGAGGCAGAAGGATCACCTGAGCCCAGCAGTTTGAGGCTGCAGTAATCACGATCGTGCCTCCACTGCATTCCAGCCTGGGCAACAGACCCTGTTTGTTTTTGAGTCAGAGTAAGACCCTGACTCAAAAACAAAACTAAAAAAAAGACAAAAAAAGTAGAAGACAAAAATAACAGGCTGGGCATGGTGGTTCCTACCTGTTGTCACAACACTATGGTAGACTGAGGCAAAAGGATCACTTGAGGACAGGAGTTCAAGAGCAGCCTGGGCAACATAGCAAGACCCTGTTTCTACAGAAAGAAAAATTAGGAACAAAGAATAAAGGCAACAAATGGAAAATAGTAACAAATATTGTATATATCAGTTCAGCTGTATCAATAATCACTTTTAACACAGTGGTATAAATAATCCAGTTAAAAGACAGAGATTGTCAGGGCAGATAAAACAACAAAACCCAACACATGTTGTCTACAAGGAGCCCACTTTAAAAATAAAGACATGTATGGATTCAAAGTAAAAAGATGGAGAAAGATATACCACACAAATACTAAACAAAAGAAAATGGGAGTAACTATATTAATTTTAGAGCAAGAAAAGTTGTCGGGGATAGAGAGGGGTTACATAATAATAAAAAGGTCACTACTTCCAGAAGACATATTCATTCTCAGTGTGAATATGCCTAACAACAGAGTACCAAATACACGAGGCTAGAACTGCAAAGAGAAATATATGATACACTTTACAGCTGGAAACTTTAACTTCCCTTTATCAGAAATGGACAGATCCAGCAGGCAGAAAATCAGTAAGGACTCAACAATACTAGCAATCAACTGGACATAATTGATATCAGCAGGCTATCCAGCAACAGAAGATTGCATATTCTTCTCAAGTTCACCAGGAACATTCACCAAGATAGACCATATTCTGGGCTCTAAAACACCTAAATAAATTTTTAAAAATAAAAGCCATACATTGTCTCCTCTGAGACCACAGTGGAATTAAACTAGAATTCAATAACAGAAAGATACTTGGAAAATCCCAAAATACGTAAAATTATACACTTCCAAATAACACATGGGCCAAAAAAGAATTCTCAAGAGAAATTTTAAAATCTTTGAACTAAATAAAAATTAAAATATAACTCATCAAAATTTGGGGCATACAACAAAATAGTGCTTAGAGGGAAATTTATAGCATTGAATGCATTGATTAGAAAAGAAGTAAACTCTGAAATCAGTAATATAATAGAAAATCAGAAAAGCAAAGCAATTAAATCCAAAGTCAGCAGAAGAAAAGCAGTAATAAAAATTGGGGCAGAAATCAATGAAATTAAAAAAGGATTTCTATAGAGAAAACAAAACCAATAACAGGTTCTTTGAAAAGATAAATAAAATTGAGAAGTCTCTAGCCAGGCTAAGTATGAAAAAGAAGACAAAGGATACCAAATATTAGAAGTGAAAGTGGGGACATCACTACAGATCCTGTGGAAATTAGAAGGCTAATACAGAAATACTATGATTAGCTATTTGCCCACATATTTGATAACCGACATGAATTGAATCAATTCCTTGAAAGATACAATCTACCAAAACTTACAACAGAGAGAAACAGACAATCTGAATAGGCCCATATCTATTAAATAAATTGAATCAGTTATTAATAACCTTCCAAAATAGAAAGCTCCAGATCCAGATGGATTCACTGTTGAATGCTACCAAATATTTAAAGAAGAAATTATACAAATTTTCTACAATCTCTTCCAAAAGATAGAAGTGGAGGAAATACTACCAAACTCATTTTGTGAGGCCATCATTACCCTAATACCAAAACCAGACAAAGATATAAACAAAACTACATACCAATATCACTCATGAACATAGATGTAAAAATCCTCAACAAAATATTAGCAAATCAAATCCAATGATGTATAAAAAGTATATAGCATGACCAAGTAGAATTTATTTCAAAGATGCAAGGCTGATTCAGCATTCAAAGATCAATGTAACAGTTTCTATATTACTTCCTGCCCCAAGTACCTAACAAAATAATTGGGAATGTATATGTACATGAACTGGAGTGTGAGTTCAAAATTGTTAACGAGGCCTATATGTTCTCTCCTCTCCTGTTTCTTCTTCATCTTTCATCTTTTCTCAATTGTACCAAAGTCTTTGCTTTTTTGGAGCCTTTGGCATGAATTGTTCTTTCTGCCCCAAAATGCTCTTCCTCCTCTATTTTTCCCCTGGCTAATTCCTGCATACAATTCAGATCTGATATGTTCTGGATTAGTGGAGATTTTTTGGGAAACCTCGCCAGCATCCATTCTTACCATCTTTGCCAATAATTTCCCGACCTTCCATTAGAAAATTCACCTTACTCTATTTATAGTCATAATTATCTACTCTGATTAGCTAAAGAGATTGTGTCAATCATTTCCATGAGAATAGAGAGTTGCCTAAGGATAGGAAAAAAGTAAACCTCTTCAGGTCAATGAAAGAGAATGGATATCAGAGCTTGTACAAGACTCTATTTCTTGGGATAGTATAATGGTACCAGTGTGTGAAACTTGCAGCTGCCAAAGCAATTTGAGGGCACAAGGGAGAGGAAGAAGCTGCTAGGCCTTAGGGAAAAAATTGTCATCATAGATAGCAGAGCCAAGAAAATTCAAGTTCTTAGAGATGTTATTCAGGCTAGTGACTCAATTCTTGCCTGAAGCTAGATATACCTATGGATTTTTCAATTTCATATACCAACAAATTCCATTTTAGTTGTTGAGCCACTTTGAGTTGGGTTTTCTGTCACTTGTAACAAAAAGATTTCCAACAAGATCTCCAAACATCCTCACAGAAGCCTTTCTGGACCTCAGAATAATTCTAGTTCTTCTGTTTTATGTTTTCTTAGTACCCCTTTCTTCTCCTCCATTTAGACCAAAGACTTGATACGGTATTCTCAGAGCCTAAAACAGTACCTGGTAGATATTAAGCACTCAGTAAATATTTGTTGAGTGATTATAGAGATAAAAATCTTAAGTGGGAAGCAGCAATGAAAATAGGGAAGCATGAAAATACAGTGAAGTAGAAGGGAACATTTCAATAGCTGAAGAACTAAACTCTGCAAGGATTGGTTATGTGAGGTAAGGAAGAGAGAGCTGTCAAATGTCAAGGAGAACTGAATTTAGTTTAGGGTATAGTAAGATTGGACTGCTAGTATGATGATTTCTAAGAAGCAGCTATAAATCTAGATTTGGAATTCAGAAAAGATAAAATGAAACAAAGGATTAGGTGGTTAGTTAATTTCACACAGGCTAGTGATTGTTCTAGTGTATGTAATTATTGGATTTAAGTGGTTTTGCAAAACAAATACATAATTTATCTTTTTATAAAGGTCTAATAATTTATGGGACATAGTGTTTAGAAAATAACTGCTACACACTATTGATTTCAGTTTTCAAAGCAAAAAATAAGATATTTTCAAACACTGACAACAATACAAAACATTGCAAAAGTTTTATTTCTAATACCTGGAATGGGGGTGGTGGACAACACAGCTCATATAAAGCAAAAGTCACGTTTTTCCACTAAAAGCACACATATGTACTCTAAAAAGAGCCCCAAATAGCAGAAATATATCCTTTCAATTTTGCTGGAGGAGGGTTTTTACTCTAATTAATTGTTTTAGTCTCCAAACCAGTGAAATTTGTACGAATTCATAAGTCCTAGCATGAACTTTTGCAGTTGTTCACTGTAAATGTGGGTCATTTTCATTTCTTTCAAGGTAAGTATTATTTCTTTAGTTTTCCTCTCTATTAAGCTTGATTATTTCATTTCACAAGTAAAGGGAGATTATTTTGGCTTAATGAACTCTATAGTGTTGCATTCTCCAGAGCTTTTAGTGAAATAAAGATAATTCTTCTAATGGAATCTTTAGGGAAAATGACAGAATATTTTCCATTTTTTTTAAAATTTTCACTTTTACACATGTATCTCAATAGGTGGGCAGTTTCATTAATACATAGAGAAGGGACCCTTAAGGGATTAATCAAGCAGCATAAGGAATAAGTACCCTGAATAACTCTGTGTCTGATGGTTTGGGCAATAGTGAGTATTGCATTAAACTGCAAACATCCAGAGCAGTATGATGATGAGGGGGGAAAGATACGCTGATGAAGCACTGGTGACCTTTCAGAGCCATGTCGTCTTCCTTTAGACCCTTCCTTTCCTTGGGTATGCTGGTCGATTACAGGAATAAATACTGAGAGAAATCCCCACTCACTTTGGGATGGCATAGCACTAGAGTTCATTTGAGGCCCCATGAATTCTGTTGTTCCTTTACCACAGGCTGCTGGGATTTGGTCTGTTCCCTTGTTTGTAGCTATTAGATAATAACACACACTCTAGACCTTAGGATGCCATTTCTGGCCCGCATTCCCACCCTCCCTCCCTCCCTTCCTTCCTTTCTTCCTTCCATGTGTTAAGTAATTCTAAAGCAAACACTAAGCCAGAACAACTAGATATTTCTGACACAGTTTCCTAGACCTACTCTAAACTAAAACTGTATTTTTGTCTGGCAAAGCAATTAATATACAAAAAAAATTCAGATATGGTAATGTACTGTGTATCTAGAATGACTTATTAATTAAATGTTTTTATTAGTTGAGTACTTGTATTAAGCAACCTCATGGATCACCAATTTTAGAATATAATTCTATATCACCATAATTAGAATATAAAAATACAACTAAAACTGTATAGAAAATAATTTAGCCAGGCTCGGTGGCTCAGCCTATAATCCCGTGCCTTTGGGAGGCCGAGGTGAGTAGATTGCCTGAGCCCGCGGGTTCAAGACCCGCCTGGGCAGGTGAGACTCATCTCTACAATAAATAAAAAATTAGCCGGGCGTGGTAGCACACCCCTGTAGTTCCAGCTTCTGAAGGCTGAGGCAGAAGGATCACCGGAGCCCAGCAGGTAGAGGCTGCGGTGGCCGGGAGCAGCCACTGCACTCCAGTATGGGCAACAGAGTGAGACTCCAACTCAAAAAAAAAAAACAAAAAAAGGAAAGAAAATAATTTAAAATTTTCTTTCAAAGGCTACTTCCAGGTCTTATAGTAGCTCTTCTCATTTTAAAAGAAGTTATTTATCACCTAATAGGCCTATAATTAAAAGCTGGTTATCTATAATTGATACTCAGATATATCTAGGTGTGGCTTTTTGAAGGAAATTCAGGTTGAGTATCCCTTATCCAGAACATCGGAAGTGTTTCAGATTTTGGATATTTTCAGATTTTACAGTATTTGCATATGTATAATGAGATATCTTGATGATGGGGCCCAAGTTTAAATACACAATTTATTTATGTTTCCTATACACCTTATACACATAGCCTCAAGATAATTTTATACAATATTTTAAATGATTTTGTACATGAAACAAAATTTGTGTACATTGAACCATCAGAAAACAAAGATGTCAGGTATAGAATTTTCCGCTTGTAGTGTCATGTTGGCACTCAAAAAGTTTCAAATGTTAGAGCATTTCAGATTTTGAATGTTTGGATTAAGGATGCTCAACCTGTACTAAATATTTTTCCTCCTCTGTCCTTTCCTCTAAAATCTATAGCATGCCAACTTTTTTCTACCTCTGAGTTTTTATTTATTTGGATCACAGATAGATGAGAATTTATCATAATTTAGATCCTATAATTTTTTTACCCTAAATTATCTTGTTTATTATTAACATTGATGATATTATTGACAATATTGCCAATCTATTACATACTTATAAACTTTAATACAATACCTAAAATATGCCTAAGGCTCAAATCACCTTTGCTTTCTATTTCCTAGTGAATCAGTTTTTATACCTTTTGGTCTCCAGATCACTTTACAATATTTTGAGAGCCCCAAAGAGCTTTTGTGTATAAGGATTATAAATATTTATCAAATTAAAAATTAAAACAAAAAATTTTAAATATGTATCAAGTCATGTAGAGATAATAAAAACCATTGCATATAGCATAACATATTTTATGAAAAATAACTATTTGAGAAAAATGGTATTGTTTTACATTTTTGCAAATCTCTTTAACATTGGACTTAATAGAAGATAGATGTATTCTCACATCTGCTGCATGCAGTCCATTACCACATATTGTTTTGGTTCAATTATGTGAAGAAAATCCAGCAAGATATGTATTTAGAAAAGGGAGTTGTATTATAATAGCCTTTCAAGATAATTTTGGATATTTTTCTTTGATACCACAGTAAAACTTGACACGTGCTAGATTCTTAAAGGACAGTTGCAATGTAGAATCTGATACCTGACTTTAACTATTACATTAAAATCCACTGGCCTATCTTCGCACTTTGAGTGGTTTATTTACTCATGAATGGTTTTGTTACATGTATTAGACATTTTAAAAATGTTAGTTCATTGAATTATGCAGTTTTCCTAAATGTTGACACATTTCATTATGTTACTATCACCACCAGTTTCTTCAGAAAAGTCTTTAAGTATTGGGAAGTTGTAAGCAAAAAACAAATTATAAAAAATCATAAAAAATTATTATTTTTACTGGGAAGCTCAAATTTTGTCATTTTGATTGGCAACAAATACTGTCAGTCGTTTCCCTTGAAGTGACAGATTTACTTTGTTCTTTTTTGTGATAATGTCTGCCAAATAACCAAATCTGAATACTCAGTTCATCTGACAATTGTTCTTTTAAGTAAAATGGTGTTCCATGACAAAAGCAGCTAGCTCAGCTCACAACTCAAACAATAACAGAGGCACATTTTCTCAAAATAACCATTATGCTTTGGTGTGTAGCTGAGATGTTTTACGGATACTTTCCATTTATGTCACCTACAGTATTAAAAGATACATATTCAAGGGTGAAGATCTAATAAAAATTCTTATTGGAATGGAAAATTTTAATTCTTTTTTTTGAGCCAGAATCTCACTCTGTCGCCTAGACTGGAGTGCAGTGATATGCTCACTGTCACCCCAGAGTCGACCTGCTTGGCTCCACCTATCCTTTTGTCTCAGCTTCCCACGTAGCCTGAACTACAGGTGCACACTACCACACCTGGCTAAGTTTTTTATTTATTGTAGAGATAAGGTCTCTGTTTTGTTTTTATGAAAAGATAAGTTCTCACTGTGTTGCCCAGGCTGCCCTGAAACGCCTAGGCTCAAGCAATCCTCCTGCCTCAGCTTCCTAAGTAGCCACTCCCACCTCAGCATCTTGAGTAGCTGCCAGCACGCCTGGCTTTTTAAAAATTTGTATTTAAGTATTTATATATTTATGAGACAGTGTTTCACTATATTGCCCAAGTTACATTCAGACTTCTGGACTAACGCAGTCCTCACCTCAGCCTCCCAAGTGGCTGAGACTATAGGCAAATGCCACTGTGCCCAGCTTTTAGTATTAGAATGAAAATACTTTTGACCCTTGATTCCCCTGAAAGTCTCCTAAAGGACCTCTTTTAACCATTAACTATTTCTCTTCAAATACCCTACTATTTTGTTACCAAGGGATGTGATTTAATAAACTTACACAAAGATATTACAGAAAGTGATAAGCCCCTTTCTGGAAATATTTGCATTTAACAGAGGCCTAATTAGAAAGGACAACGTATGACCTGACTGATATTTCATCATCCATGCCTCGTTTGTTGAGAATATACGATGTGTAAGACACTCTGATATTTAGGTTGAAGGTAGTGATGTTCTTGTGAAATTGACCCAGCATTTTTCAGATTACAACAAATAGATGACTAAGCTATCTCCAAGGTCACTTCTATACTTAACTGTGAAACTAGGAACAAAAATATATAAATCTAACACATTTAGCTCTTAACTTAATATATTCTTAATCTTTAAGAATCGTAACAATGTGAAATGTATATATGTAATATTAATGGAGACGTCAGGTTGAATGCTTATCTTTAATTTCTGTGGCATATTTCTGTATTACAAGAGAAAACTGTCAAGTTTATTAACTTTGGACTGAAATCTGTATACAAGTCATCCCTTGGTGTCTGAGGGGAATTGGTTCCAGCGCCACCACCCTCTCTCCCAAGGAATATAAAAATCTGCACATATTCAAGTCCTTCATTAGGCCTTGTGGGAACCCAAGCATCTGAATAGTCAATCGTTTATATTCACAGGTTTCATTTCCCACAAATGCTGTATTTTAGATCCACATTTAATAGCATATGTGGAACCTGCAGATACAGAGGGCCAACTATATTTATTGACAGAGAAGTCCATGTATAAGTAAAACCACACAGTTCAAACCCATGTTGTTCAAGGTTCAATACTGTGTATGTGTATAGATGTATAAATAATATATACATAAACAGGCATATTTTGGAGCTATTGCATGATGGGAGACTCTTATTATGAAAACAGAATAATAGCAATCAGAACAAAACAAATATTATGTACAGTTAAATCTCTATTTTTACAGAACTTGGCAGGAGGCATACTATCTAGAACAGTGGAACTTTTGGGGAATTTCATATTCATTAAAATGGTCTGAACACTGGTTTTAAAAAACATCACTAAGGGTTCCTGACCCTAACCCAGGGGACTTGAGGACCAGCTGGGAGCCCAAACTTCACCTGCTCATAAACTCCTTATGCACCTAATCCTGACTTATACTCCAATATGTTTGTTGACATATTTTAATCATTTAAACAGGGTTGCAATCAACTCTTCTATTCAGAGGACTGGTTTTTTTTTTTTTTTTTAATAATTTAAGAAAATCTACTAAGTAGAAGGAATAGGGCAGTGGTATAAATCATTAGTTTTCAAAGTGTGGTCCGTGGACCAACAGCATCTGCATTCCTGAAAACTCTTTACAAATGCCAGTTATCAGGCCCAACCCCAGATCTACTGAATCAGCAATTCTGGGAGTGGGCCCTGCAATATATGGTTTAGCAAGCTCTCCAGGTGATTCTGGCAGGTCATTAAGTTTTAGAGGTGCAGGTGTAAACATTGTGATAATTGTTGCCAGATTACCTATTGAATAGTTGGGCTACTCTTGTTTCTGCCTTTTCACCTTCCCACATAAAGACAGCTGGCTGTGACATTTACCCTCAGATAACACTTTGGGAATTCCTTCCTAAATTAATTCAAGGGTATGCCTGGTTCTTGGGATTGTAGGGAGAAGCCAAACAGAGACTGGAAATAGAATAAAGGTAAATATGGAAAGCAGCTCTCCTGAATGGGAAATAAATTCTTTAGCCTGTAGAAAAACATGCTATATTTTAGCGATTGTGAGAACCTCAGCCTGTATGCCTGCTTTCCACTCATGTACCTAAAAGGTGCATGTTTGTTGACATATTTTGATCATTTAAACAGGGTTACAGTCAACTCTTCTATTCAGAGGAGTGGGGTTTTTTGTTTGTTTGTTTGTTTGTTTGTTTTGAGAAACAAGTTTACACAACTGAGGAAATCAGTGTCAGTTACCCATACTAATAAATCTAATCCTTTATCTGTAAAAACAAACCAAGTATTGTTAGAGTTTTGAGCAATACCAATAATGTAAAAAATTAACAGAAAAACTATTCCAAGGGAAAACAGATATATCCAGAAAGCAAAGGGGGACATTATGAAAGCTGTAATTATTATTCTGAGATGTTCAAAAGAATATTGTATCTTAAGGGCAAGAATAGTCTATTTTAAAATGTAATCAGAGAGCTGGGCTCGGTGGCTCAGCCTGTAATCCCGTGCCTTTGGGAGGCTGAGGTGAGTGGATTGCCTGAGCCCACGGGTTCAAGACCCGCCTGGGCAGCGAGACCTCATCTCTACAATAAATAAAAAAATCAGCCGGGCGTGGTAGCGCATGCCTGTAATTCCGGCTACTTGGAAGACTGAGGCGCTCGAAGGATCGTCGGAGCCCAGCAGGTCGAGGCTGTGGTGGCCGGGAGCGGCCACTGCACTCCAGTCTGGGTGACAGAGTGAGAATCCAACTCAAAAAAAACCAAAAAAAAAAAAAAAGTAATCAGAGGATAACAAAGAACTCAGAAAATTGAAAGTATATTGCTGAAATTTTTAATAATAGTATGAGGGTTCTGTGCCAGAATAGAGCAAAAACATAAGCCTAGAAAGCAAACTTCCTGAAGACAGGGATTTTATGTTATATTCACTACTTTATTTCCAGCACCTGGAATGGTGTCTGGTCTTTTAGTCACTCAATGAATATTTGTTCAATCAAAGAATAATTTTGTATCTTGGAAGATAAAGCTGAGGAATTCTTCTAAAATATAGCATAACATAAAAAGATGGAAAATAGAAGAAGAAAATTAAACCATGGACGATAGATGTAAGAGATTCCATTTTGTATGTAATGAGAATTATAAAAAGTGGTAACAGACTGAACAGGTAGTAGTGATTAATTAGGGGAAAAAGGAAACTTGGATCGCAGAGACTACAGATTGAAAGAGACTAGTGAGTACTAAACAAGAAAAAGTATAGACATAACATTTTTCTAATAACATTTTTCAAATCAGAGACTAAAGAGAAAGTTGTAAACTCTTTAAGCAAGAAACAAAAATAAGAATGACAACATGTTAATGTCATACTTTGTTCCAGAAAGGATTTTGGTTGATCTTAACTGGCCAGCTATCTTTTCTGTCCCCTCCCCTATATTTCTGAGAAGCATTGTTGGGGTCTCCAACTATGATGACTGAAATACTGAGGAGATGAGAGTGAGTTCATAGGCACACCTGTTAAAAGCCTCCTTCCAGGTTGTCATTAAAATGTGAGTTTTAAAAAATATAACTACCTATTCTATAGCAAATTTACTTTATAACCCTGTGTCTCTCCAATTTGGGGGAAAAAATCAGTGAAGTTCTATTCTTGAGGTAGTTTGTTGTCCTTGTGTATAACAGTGTTTATTGACAGATATGTCCAGTTTTCTGGATTAATAAAAACTCTTGAGCTTTGTTAGTCCCTTAAAACATAGTGATCCAAGAAGTCTTTATGTGTATATTTCTATTCTGCGGATTGATTCATTTAACTCAAATAGTAGATGAATAGCTCCAACCTTATTTTCTAGTTCTGAACTTCTACCTTTATTATTAAAATATTATTGTGTTATGAAATAAGTAGCAAATATTTTTATGTCTTTGAGATATATTTTAGTGAAGTCTAGTGATGTTTCTTGTATATATAGGTATAAAATACTTCAAACAAATAAATTCTGCACAAATATTTGGGATACACTTGGAAATGCTCTGAGTCCTGAAATTATGCTTTTTATGTCATAAGTTTCTTCAAGGTTAATTAGCTCAGATTTCAAGGCACAATCTTAATAGGGTCTAATAGAAGCAGAATAAGCTAGCACTGTGAAATAAAATTTAGAAGCTAGGTGTACGGTGGCTCACACTTATAATCCTAGAACTTTGGGAGGCTGAGGCAGAGGATTACTTGAGGCAAGAAATTCAAGACCAGCCTGGGCAACTTAGCAAGACCCTGTCTCTACAAAAAATATTAAAATTAGCCAGGTATAGTGACACATGAATGTGGTCCTAGCTACTCTAGAAGCTGAGACAGGAGGATTGCTTGAGCCCCAGAGTTTGAGGTTGCAGTGAGCCGTGATCATGCCTTTGTCCTCCAGCCTGGGCAACAGAGACTCTTTTCTCTAAAAAAATAAAATAATAAAATACAAATTAACAAAATATATATATATATATGTGGTGTGTGTGTAAGTGTGTGTGTGTATGCATATGTATGTATATATGTATATACACACACACATTTAGGTAAGGTAAGTAAGTATAAAGGTCCAGAGATGTTTTTATTTTATTTGGGGTGCCAAATTCAGTACTAACTGTCCCCACTTATAGCTATCATTTTTCACGTCTCTTAATTTCAAGAGAAGAGTCATATGTCAATAATGAGCAAAAATTACCATTTCTATTGCCTTTTCAGCAGATTTTTTCTTTTTATCGTTGTTCAAATTATAGCTACCTACTTTCTGTTGATAAGAGACATTTATTTCATACCCTCTTCGTGATGAACTTTGTATATGTTATATGGAATTTCATGGAATGCTTATGATCTAGCTGGAAATATTCAAAAGTTTCATAAGAATACTTAAGAACACATAACAGAGATACCCACAAGAAGATACAAATCAACACAATAATGTACAAGTTGTACCTAAAAGCATTTTGAGGATGAGAACACCCATAATCAGGATCTACTGAGTTATGGCATCAACTTTAGAACAACCTGTCTACTCATTCACTCACTTAATTCAGCAAAAGTATTTATATATATTTGGAGTAAGAGCTTTTTAGGAGAAGAAAAGCATCATGTCTCAGGGCCCAAAGACAAGAAAGTATTTGGTGTGTGTGTAGAACTAGAAGATGACCATGAATGGTGACTAGCTCAGCATGGGGAATAAAAAGGTAGGATGGATCATACAGAGTCCTATTGATCATTGTAAAAAGTCTGATCAAATGGAAAGAGAAACTATTGAGCAGGTAAGAAGAAAGATGTCCTGTTCTACTTAAGAAACACTGCTGGGAGATTGAGAAAGATAGGTCAGGAAATCATGCATCCTCGATTTTGAGTGCCAGAGTTTGTTAGTGACTTGTATAAGAACAGTTTCCACAGAGTATTAGCAATTCATAGGTTAGAGTTAGGTGAAAGTGAATGGAAGGTGAGAAAAGCGAAATTAAATGTAATATGGTCAAGTTTCTTGGGAAGTTTTTCTGTGAAAGGAAATAGAGGAAGGTAGCATGACCCAGAGAGGTTTGGTTTTTGTGCAGGCTTGTTTTGATGTGAAAGATATTAAAGCATGCATGTCATATCCAGTAGCAGGAATGGGTTTGTGGAGAAAAGGGAGTGAAGTAATAAAGTGGAGAGAAAAAATTAGCTCAAATGCAAGTAAACTTCTACCAAATTTTTTAAATAATTTTTTTAATAGATGGGAAAATAAACAGGCTCATGTATTTTAAAACTCTATATTGGAAAGATTTATAACTCTTCTCAAATTTGTCTATAGGTTCAATGCAGCTTCAATAAAAATTCCAACTTTTTAAAAAAGAACATAACAAAGTTATTTTGAATTTTATATAGTAATGGAAAAGACCAAAAATAGCAAAGACATTCTTGAAGAATAACAATAAGCTGAATGATTTTGTACCAGATACTGAAGCTTATCATAAAGCTATAAGAGATTATGATTATGGCATGGGAATAGATAGTAAACTAATGGAACAGAATAGAAAATCTCAGAAGCAGGCTTATGCATATTGCGCCTCTTAAGTAATGATAAGCTGGCTTCAGAGCAGTGCAAGAAAGGAAACTCTTTGTAACAAATGGACTGGGCCAATTAATAACTCTTTAAGGAAGAAAAATGAAGTTTATCCTTAAGGTACACCATATATGAAAATCATTCTAGGTATAAAATTATGAAATATTATTAAATGCAAAATATACTATCTTGATGACCTTGGGAAAGGGTAAAAGTTCTTAAATAAGACACACAAAGCAGTAATCCTAAGGGGAAAATGTGATTAAATAGACTACTTTAAAATTAAAAACTTCATTTCATCAAAGGACATCATAAAAAGAGTAAAAAAAGGAAACCAGAGAAAAATTTTTTAAATGTACAACACATCTATATCACTAGTAACCACAAATGACTAGATTAAGTACAAATGCCTACACCTTTATAAGAAAAATCAGACAACTTATAAGAAAAATCAGATAACTAATGAGCTAATATGTCCTTCACAAAAGAGAAATTACCAAGAGTTGGTAGAAAATTGGAAACAAAGCTGTTTGGAAAAACCAAAAAATAGTAGTAGATAGGTGTCTTAGGCCATTTGTGCTGCTGTAACAAAAATACCATAGCCTGGATAATGTAGAAGAACAGAAATTTACTTCTCACAGTTCTGGAGGCTGGGAAATTCAAGATCAAGGCCGCAGCAAGTTAGGTGTGTAGTGAGTGCCCTATCTATGCTTCCAAGATGGCACCATGAACACTGCTTTTTGGAGGGAGTAGACACCTCCTTACATGGCAGGACAGTGGAAGAGCAAAAGGGATGAACGTTGTTCCTTCCAGCTCTTATATAAAACCACTTCTATAAGGCTCTGCTTTTATAACATAATTACTTCCTAAATATCCTACCTCTTAATACTGTTTTATTGAGGATATACATTTCAACAATAATTTTGTGGTTCCACTCAGACTGGGACCACGTAGACACACCAGGTCATCTAACCTGCATGTCTTTGAGATGTGGGAGGAAACCGGGGTACCTGGAGAATTCAGCAGTATATACATACTGCTAGTTGCTAAAATATACCTAATCACGTTAAGTACCCCTGGAGAATTTCAGTATAATGAAACGACCATTTGAATGAAATGACATTATTCAAAGACCTGCTGTGCCTTTTCCTACTCCATTTGGGATGAGGGAGAGGCTGATCATATTTCCCAACTGCAATGCTAACTCCATAACTACCCCGTGTGTCTTTGCCGTGCCTACTTCCTGGCATACCCCAAGCTCTGTCTTGATTTCAGGGTCCAGGAAGGCGCAAGATACAGAATAGAGAATGCGCCATGCACAGTGGGAGGATGAAGTAGGACAGCCTCCTGTCCTCACTTTTTGTCATGTGTGGATGCTCATATTAAAGCTCTATAGCCTTGTAACAATCAGCTTATTTGCTCTGGTAGGGATGGAGGACATGGAGAATCTGTCATTGTGCGACCCAACACTTACTGAACTAGTGCTGTTTAAGTAGAGATACAGGGATACTTAACGTGATTAGATATATTTTAGCATGTAGCAGTATGTAAAACTTCTACAATACTTAGACTTCTGAGTCTTTCATGTATGATTTTAGTTTCTTCTCACTTTGAAAGGTAGCATTTCTGTCACTGTGAATATGTCAAGGAACAGATATTATATGCTTCTCATAAATGTCAGCCACATATAAAGTCTATCTTAAGGAAACCAGTCTCATATTGAACTATGAAAAATTGTTTTTCTTATGTTTTGCAGACTTTGAATAATGAGATGAGTACAGATGATGACAATGAATATGCAGAAGAAAAGGATAGCTACATCTGTGCAGTGTGTCTGGATGTTTACTTCAACCCTTACATGTGTTACCCTTGCCACCACATCTTCTGTGAGCCCTGCTTACGGACTCTAGCCAAAGACAATCCTGCAAGCACTCCCTGCCCATTGTGTCGGACAATTATTTCTAGAGTCTTTTTCCAGACAGGTAACTGTTGTCTTTCATTAACATGATTGTCTAATTTTTTTATCTCTTTGCTGTAGTTCTGAAAGTAATTTATAAACTGTAATGAAAAAATTATTGAAAATCATTTATGGTATATTTTTTGATTCTCCAGTTTACAAAACAGTGCTTACCCAGCTTATAAAACAGTGTTCGAATTATAAAACCCTAGATGAGACTCAATCCCCATCTCTCATGTCCTACTGTACATTCAGACCCTTTCTAAAGCACTGCAGCTCGTTGTTGTTCAATCTTTACTTGGACATCTACAGAGCGTCAAGGAAATTCCATTTGAAGAAGCACTGTTGACTAGTTATTCCTCAATCTGCCTTCCACGACTGCTAATTTTTTGGCCCTTGTTATTTCCTCTGGTGTCACAGAGAATGAATCTGTAAATATCTGAGGACAATTATGCATTTCACCCAAACTCCAAGTCTTCTCAACCTTCTTTTTTTTTTTGAGTTGGAATCTCACTCTGTCACCCAGACTGGAGTGCAGTGGCCGCTCCCGGCCGCTCCCGGCCACCGCAGCCTCAACCTGCTGGGCTCCGGCGATCCTTCCGCCTCAGCCTTCCGAGTAGCTGGAATTACAGGCATGCGCTACCACGCCCGGCTGATTTTTTGATTTATTGTAGAGATGCGGTCTTGCTGCCCAGGCTCAACTTTCTTCTTAATGTTCTTAAGACCTTCTTAAAGAAGGAAAAAGTAAAACTGGAAAAAGGATTTGTTGACCTAATTGTCATGTAAAGATGTAATGTAACAGTATTTAAAACATATTAATGGAGAGATAAAAACCAATGAATGTGGAACATAGAGAATAACTGATGATAAAGGGTAGAATGATAGACTACACTACTGTGTGCTAAATGTTAGGGGAAAATTTTTCTCTTTACATTCTCATCTCAGCCATAGAAAAGCCAAATGAGGATCCAAAAACGTGTCTCATTATTAGTACAACTGAAGAGAATACACAGCGCATTTCTCTTCCTTGAAAGAAATCCAAGGACCAACCTGCATGGGAAAATCAGATTATTAAAGTAAGCTTTGAGTGCCCTCACACAACCAGCTGTATGAAAGCTTGCAAACCTGCCTCACATGCTCAGTAATCAATGAAGTGAAAGTACACCTCTCTGATCTGCTAGCACATGCAGACTGCAGCACAAAATAGCTGCGCTGCATTTAGGCAGATCTAGAGGCAAAGGGACATTTCAAGCACATTGGAGAAATGTGGTATGGATGCCAGGCTGTCATCAGTCTCAAAAGGCGGTTCAGTTACTGGGGAAGAGCAAGTAAAGGAAAAAAAGGGAAAAGCATGGGTAACCTATTGACACTGCTCTTCCTCAGTGTTATCTTTGGCTGACTATGCAAGCAAGCATTTTCTACCAACTTGTTTTGGTAGGAAGCATCAAGGTGGTGTACATAGTGTTTAGACAGATGCTGTCCCTGCCTTCCATGATCTCGTTTAACATTGGTAGGGATTATACAATTTATTTCTTTTAGTTCTTAAAACAGTAATGACTCAAATCTCTCTTGGTTTATTTTTCAAAACAACAATTTCATATTTTCCTTTATTTTCAAAATTAGTGATTCTAAGATAAATCATATTGGGAATACTTATAGTCTCTTTCAATGTAGACTATATATGGTTGTGTTCTGTCATTTAGAGGCTGGTAATAACAATGGCAATATTCTATTTAATTATTTACACCTACCTCAAAAAACATTTGAGATGATTTACAAAATACATTGAATGAAGTAGCAAGACAAGGGAATTATGAATTGAATTTGGAATATGAAGGCCAAGTAAAAGGAGATGGACAGATGCACAGGCCATATAGCCTATACAGTAATTACAGTTAGATTAAATATTAGGCTTTAAATGTTCTGACTACCTAAAGAAAAATAAAAATGAGTCCACAATTAACGACTTTTCAGAATCCATGGAAAAAAGCATTCCAGTTCCTCAGGCTAAGCACACTTTTTTTGGTACTGTTTGCAAAAGGAATTTTGTATGTGATTTCTTCTCAAGGGCATATTGAGAGATAGAGTAGACAATGTCCTCAAAAACATCCTCAGAGCAAATGCAGTATTAGGTTTTCTAACATTGTTTCTTAGGGTATATTTTGATAAAAGCAGAGGAAGTATCGGTATAAATTAGAGAAATTAACATTGCTAGTAGCCAAAAATATATGTGGTTTAGTTTTCTAATAAAAATAACTTAAAATTTCATAAGTAATACAATTTCAATATAGTAAGATCAGAAAATACAAATAAGTAAAGTTATGAGTTCAAAATCACCCTTATACCTACCATTTAAAGATAACATTTAATGAATAAAACGAGTATTTTACATACACATACTTAATCCTTTTCTTTGTTTTTATTCCTAAAAATCAGATTATATTGTACATATGATCTTTGATCTGCTTTGCTTGTTTAGCTTAAGGTCTTTGTAATTATATTATGCTGTATTTAACCAATCTACTCTTATGGGAAATTTAGTTTATTTATTTATAATTTATTTTATTTGCTGGTATAGTGGCAAAATAATTGAATGCATCACAGAGTATTTCTTGGAGTGACTTTCTAAAGGAAAAATGATGGTGGAAGCCTACATATTTGTGAGAGTACATATGTGGAACAAAATCACACCCCAAAATTATTGTAAGCAGCAGTGTATGAGAACGTGTTATCTCTATATCCTTTACCGTGCTCATTTTCCTTTTTAAATCTTTGACCATGAAGATTTTTTATATTTTGTGTTAACTTTTGTCATATATGTTAAATAATTTTCCCTTTTTGTCATATATACTTTAATTTTGTTCATGGTATTTTGTGAATGTGCAAAACTTAACTATATTCTTATGAACTCTCATGTGACAACCTTTGCCAACTTTATTATTTAAATTCAAAATTAAGTGCCAAAAGGCTTTAACAACTACAGAGTTATATAAATATTATCTTTCTTAATATTTATTTTAGGTTTCATTTCATCCTCATTTCCCCACATTTAACTCCAGTCCATTTATTGTGGTGCATAGCTTGGTAAATGATGAAGTACTTGTTTTCATTCCTTTGGCATGTATCCCAGTAACATTATTGAACAAGCCATTTTTCCCAGCTGATTGAATTTTTTTCCTTTAGAAAACAATAATAATTTCTAAAATGTGTGTTTCTTTACAGCTGTTCCTTTCAATTCCTTTTTCTGTCTTGTCCTATACTGTTAGTTTAGTCTTGCAATTATTCTAGCATTAAATAATGTTAAATTATTAATGCTAGAATAATCGTAAGACTAAACATTAAACTTTATAAGTTACTTTGGGATAATTTGCATTTTAATTGACATTTATAACTTTGAGTGATTGCTGTTAACGTATATCACCTCTCAGTAAAGTTCTATAATTTCCTTCCTAATGCTCTGAACATTTCTGTTAGATGTATGCCAATGTATTTTTGTTGTTGCTATTGTAAATGATGTTTTTTCCTCTTCTGGCTTTTTTTGTTAATATTTTAGGAAACTTAGTTTTCTAGTCTTAGACTCTTCTATTACCAGTCACCCTACTGAACCCTGAGAGTTATTTATTAAATTAATTCATTTGTTATCTCAACTACCTCAATTGTCACCATTTTAATTGTGTATAAACCAGTGGATAGTTATTGTCAAAGGTTAAAGCAGTTTCTAATAAAATAGGAATTCCAAAATATTAACATCTGCTAAGCATAAATTGCTTTCTGTAATGACTGAGATATTGTAAAATCCATAACTCCATTTTGACAGAGTGTCAGGTAAAAATTTTTGGTTTTTGTTTATTTTTGTCCCTGTTATACATGCCTTTGTCATTAGGCTGCATGTTTAGCTAGAGATTGGGACTTCTCAAACTAGATTTTAAGCTTGAAAGTTCACTTGGAAAAGTATGAAAATCAGATTCACATTTACCTTCAGTTTCATCCATGTTGCCACAAATGACTGGATTTCATTCTTTATGTGATTAGTATCGTATTGTGTACATATATCACATTTTCTTTATCACATTTTCTTTATCTATTCATCAGTTGTTGGACACAGGTTGATTCTATATATTGACTGTCAGGAATGTCTTTTGTAGATGTCTCTTTGATTCAATAATCTCCTTTCCTTTGGATAAATCCCCCAGTAGTAGAATTGTCGAGATATCTGGTAATTCTATTTGTAGTTTGTTGAGGAACTGCCATAGTGTTCTTCATAGTGGCTATACTAGTTTACATTCCCATCAGTGATGTAGTCTCTTTTCTCTGCATCCTCACCAGCATTTGTTATTTTTTGTCTTTTTTATAATAGCCATTCTAACTGGGGTGAGATGATACCTCATTATGGTTTTGACTTGTATTCCCCTGATGATTAGCAATGTTAAGAGCATTTTTTAACATATTTGTTAGCCATTTGTATCTCTTCTTTTGAGAAGTGTCTGTTCAGATCATTTGCTCACTTTTTAATCGATTGTTTGGGTTTTTTGTTGTTCTGATGTTTGAGTTCCTTGTATATTCTGGATATTAATTCTCTGTCAGATGAGCAGTTTGTAAATATTTTCTCTCATTCTGTAGATTACTTTTCACTCTGTTGTTTCTTTTGCTGTGCAGAAGCTTCTTAGTTTTATATAATCCCATTTGTTTAGTTTTGCTTTTTCTGCCTATATTTTTAGGTTTAATTCAAAACATATTTTCCTAGACCCATGTCATGAAGCATTTTCCCTATTTTTCTTCTAGTAGTTTTATCAGGGCCTTTGATTCACTTTGAGTTGATTTTTTTTATAGATTGAGAGGTGGGGGCCTCATTTTATTCCTCTGCATAAGGATATCCAGTTATCCAGTTTTCACAGCACCATTTGTTGAAGAGATTACCCTTTTTTCCTAATGAGTGTTTTTGGCACCTTTGTCAAAAACAGTTCATTGTAGATATGTAATTTCTGGGTTCTCTGTTCTTTTTGATGGATGTATATGTCTGTTTTTTTCCTGATATAATGATGTTTTGGTTATTACAGCTGTGTAGTACATTTTGAGGTCTGGAAATGTGATACCTAAAGCTTTGGTTTTTTGCACAGGATTGCTTTGGCTATTTGGGGTCTTTTATGGTTCTGTGCATATTTTAGATATTTTTTCTATATTTGCGAAGAATGTCACTGCTACTGTGATGGAGATTGCATTGAAACTATAGATTGTTTTGAGTAGCATTGTTACTGTATCAATATTAATGCTTTCAATTTATGAGCACGTGATGTCTTTCCATTTGTTTCTCATCTTTATTTTCTTTCATCGGTATTCTGCAGTTTTTGTTGTAGAGGTCTTTCACCTTCTTCATTAAATTTATACCTGGGTATTGTTTTTATAGCTATTATAAATGGCATTGCCTCCTTGATTTCTTTTTTAGGTAGTTTGTTGTTCATAGGAATGTTACTAATTTTTGTATATTATTTTTGTATTATGCAATTTGACTGAATTTATGTATCAGTTCTAAGAGTTTTTTGCAGTCCTTAGGTTTTTCTATATATAAGATAATGTCATCTGAAAACAGGGACAATTTGACTTCCTTCCTTTCTAATTTCAATGCCTTTTACTTCTTCCTTTTGTTTAGTTGCTCTGACTAGAATATTTATTATGCTATATTTAATAAGAGTGGTGAAAATGGGCATCTTTGTCTTGTTCTAGTTTTTAAAGGAAAAGCTTTCATGTTTTCCATGTTCAGTAAGATGTTAGCTGTGGGTTTGTTATAAATGACTTATTACATTGAATACTTTCCTTCTATACTTTATTAAAAGATCTTATCACAAAGTCATGTTGAATTTTATCAAAAGCTTTTTTGCATCTGTTGAAATGATTATGTGGTTTGGTTTTTGTCCTTTATTCTACTGATGTAATATATGATGTTTATTGATTTGCGTATGTCAACCATCTTTGTATTTCTGGGATAAATCCCACTTGATCATGATGTGCTATCTTTCTGATGTATTGTTGGATTCAGCTTGCTAATAATTTGATGAGAATTTTTGCATCTATTTTCATAAAGGATATTGGCCTATAGTTTTATTTTTTTGTTGTGTCATTGTCTGGTTTTGGTATCAGGGTTATGCTGGCCTTGTAAAATTAGGTAGGAAGAGTTCCCTGTGTTTCAATTTTTGGAATAGTTTGAGAAGAATTGGTATTAATTCTTCAAAGTTTTAGTAGAATTCAGTGGCGAAGCCATCTAGTCCTGGACTTTTCTTTGTTGGAAGATTTTTTTACTGATTCAATCTCACTGTGATTGACCTTTTTAGATTTGACTGCACTCCAGCACTTTCCTTTCAACACTTTAGTCAAATCTTAGCTGTTTATTTGTTGCCTTGGTCCTTTCTTGGGGGTGGGGGAGTAGGAGTGAATGCCAGATGTCTTTACTCAGCCATCTTGCTGACATCACTTCTCCAAACGTACTTTCAGAGGATACATAAGTAAGTATTTGTCAGTGTTGGGTAATACTGACAAATACTTATCTACATATCCTTTCCCAGCATACAAAGCCCATTTTGGCCTCAGATCCCAGAGGACATGCAGTTACTAGCAGACTTTGCATCTACCAGGTGAGCGCCAGCCAAATCTCAAGAGCTCTGAGACTTAAACGGTTCTTATATATTTCTGTGATTCAGACTGATAATTTTCTGTTAAATTTAAATGATAATAGCAGACCCAAACTTCTTTCTAACTTGTGTTGTTCATCTTATAGATAAGCATTTTGGATGCCCCACAAGGATACAAAATGAGTTTCACCAGAAGGAGCATTAGGATCCCTTAAAGTGGGACTTTTCTACTCTTCTTACAGGGATGCAAAGTAAGCTTTGCCACTGAATCCCTGAAGATAGTTTTGAGACAGTCTATGGATTTTAATTGATATACAGAAAGGGCATTCAAATGCCAAATATAATAATCCTTCTTCATTCTTGTGTAAGGGAAAGATCTCAATGTCCTTAGCACAGCATCCTAATCAGCTTTACTCTCGCTACTGTTCAGCAATACAAAGAAAATTATTTTAGTTGACATATCACTGAAAAATAGTCAAATCAACATATTGAGGGATAAGAGTTAGATAAGACTAATCTAACAGTTCTAAAGATCATCTCGCATGATATTACTAAACCAGAATAATCAGCTGGAAGATTATTTTGTTAGAGGTCTCCCTTTTTGCACAAATATCCACTGACTGGGACTCTGACTCCCAACTTCATCTATTCCTTGCAAATGACCTTTTTGTACGTTAATTTCCTAAAACTAACTAATGCCTAAAGCATACACAGCACGTATTAAAACTTGGAAGATTTGGATCACCACTCAAGGACAAAACACATCCTAAATCCAGATATACAACTCCTGAAGAAGCTGTCTTTTTATTATTATCATTATTACAACATGTTAAAATTTCCTTTTTGTTTGATTTTTTTTTCACTTTTAATCTTCAGAAAAAATGAAATATATATCAAGCAACCCAGAGCTAAGAAGGTAATTGTGGGGAATAAAAACTTTTAGAATAAGGAGAAGTAATTTTAAATGGGTAAACAAGGCCTTTAATAATCTGAATAAAATAGCTGAAAACACATCCCCTACCCTTTTAAACTAGAACATAATACTGTTGGAGCCACTTCAAAGACTGTGTCTTATGGTTATAATAATACTCATATCTTTTCCTCCTGAGTAAGGCTCTATAGCATCTTGAATTAACCCTATCAGAAAACTATCAAGCAACGTTAGGATTGCCTTTTTACCAGTAGGATTTAATGGAGATACCAAGCCTATTCACACAGCTTTAATTCCTGCATTTAGCAGAATGCCTTAAACCATTTTTTTTTTAGAACCATTGGCATATTTAATAGAGTTTTATGTAATATGTGTATACTTATTCTTTTTTTTAATTTATTTATTTTTTATTATGAAGTTGTGGGGTAGAGTTAAGGGTTAGGTATACAATTGCGTTTCATTCAGGCACCCTGTTGATATGGGGTGTTTCCCTGTTCCCAGACAGATATTTGCTACTGTTAATCCCATCTCCCTCCCCCCCCAATAGTTTCCCAGTACCGCCAGTCATTTTCTTATAGTATTGCATTGGATGTTTAAGGTCCATTATATGAGTGAGAACATGTGATACTTGGATCTTTGTTTCTGTGAGAGGTCACTCAGTATTATAGACTCTAGTTCCATCCAGGTTGCTGCGAAATTCATGATTTTGTTCTTTTTTATGGCTGCGTAGTATTCCATCGTGTATATGTACCACATTTTTTTAATCCAGTCCTCTTTTGACGGGCAGCATGGTTGTTTCCAGATTCTTGCTATTGTGAACAACGCTGCGATAAACATGCGTGTGCAGGTATCTTTTTTATAGAGTGACTTGAAACCATTTTTTTAAATGTACTTAATTGTAATAAATTATTTTGAATAAAAAGTTACCAACATTTAAGAATAATGCTGAAATCAAAGTTGTGCCTCTATATTGATGCAATCTGAAGTTCAAGATTGTTCTTATACACGTTTATATTTTTTTAAACTGTTTGTAATGTGATACTATGAAATCCTATGGAAATACACCCAGTAACAGTGTGAATTCTCATATTATGTAGTTGGTGATTGACTCTTGCCCTCAGCCAAATCAAAAAGATTAAATTTCCTTTATCCTAAGAGTCATTTACTTTTTTGATGATAGCATCACACAAAATATTGCTATTTTTATTGTCATTATAACCACATGTAACTAACTTTACCTTTAGAATAGTTCCCTCCAGGAAATTCAGGTTGTTGTGTTTTTTGTTGTTGTTGTCTTTTTAGCATATTCAACAATATAAAATACTGATTACATCTAATAATTGTAATATGTATTTTAATAAGAAGCATCTACTCCCAAATAGGTAGCATTGGCTGAAAAGGAGATCAAGGTAGTTTTTAATCACCTTTTACTCTGAACCCTATATCTTGATCTGCCTTTCAGATTTTTCTTAATGTTTCCTCCAGGTAATTTTAGGAAATGTAGTGTTGAATATTCTATCTGTTGCCAAATCCTGCATTTTCAAACTCAGATGTCTCTGGAATGGGGCAACAGATCTACAGAAAAGCAACATTTTTAGATAAGGTTAGTACAGTTCTATAGTGAACTGAGATATGGCTTAATATATTTAAATAAATTCAAATTATTTTATTCTATTTTATTTTATAATTTTTTGAGTCAGAGTCTCACTCCATTGCCCAGGCACACTCATGGCCACCCCAGCGTTGACCTGCCAGGTTCCAGCAATCCTTCTGCCTCAACCTTCCAAGTAGCTAGAACTACAGGCCCGCGCTACCACGCTCAGCCAATTTTTTTAACTGTTGTAGAGACAAGGGCTTGCCAAGTTGCCCGGGCTGATCTCAAACCCGCGGGCTCAGGCAATCTACTTGCCTCGGCCTCCCAAAGTGCTGGGATTACAGGCTGAGCTACCGAGACCAGCCAATTCAAATAATTTTAGAACAGAAAAGGACTTATTTCACCCAGTGATTATCAAATCTAGTTGTGCATCAGAATCACCCAAGGAGCTTGTTAGAAAGCACAGACTCCTAGGTCACATACATGGCAATTCTGCTTCAATACATTTGAATGAGGTCCCAGAATGTCTTTTTAACAAGTACCCTAAATAATTTTGATGCATAGCTCCCAAGTATTTTGTAATCACCCTTAAGCCAGGTATTACACGTAATTCATCTCTGTATTCTTATCTAGATTAGCAAAGTGCCATGCACCTAGCAGGTGTAAAATAAATGTTTCCAGGGGATTGGGTAGAAAGTGGGTACAAAGATTAGTTCAATGACTTATGGAAGTTCCTTCTTGCTCAACCTTACCAGTCAGAAATGAAAATTAAAACCACACTGAGATACCACCTAACTCCAGTCAGGATGGCCATCATCAATAACTCGAAAAACAACAGAAGCTGGAGAGGATGCAGTGAAAAGGGAGCATTTCTACACTGTTGGTGGGAGTGTAAACTAGTACAACCTCTGTAGAAAATAGTGTGACAATTCCTAAAAGATCTAAAAATTGACCTCCCATGTGACCCCACAAGCCCCTTCTAGGAATATACCCAAAGTAACTCAAATCACTCTATGAAAAAGATACCTGCACATGCATGTTTATTACAACACTATTTGCAATAGCAAAAACATGAAACCAACCATGCTACCCATCAAAAGAGGACTGGATTTTTTTAAATGTGGTACTTGTATACAATGAATATTATGCAACCATAAAGAAGGACAAAATTATGAACTTCGCAGCAACTTGGATGGACTTAGAGGCTATAATAATGAGTGATTTATCATAGAAACAAGGAAGCGAGTATCATATGTTCTCACTCATAAGCAGACCTTGAACAACTTTCAAAATACTATAAGAAAGGGATTGGCAGCAGTGGGAACTGCCAGGGGAGGGCAGGGGCAGGAGTGGCAGTAGTGGAAAACTGCCGGGGTTGGGGACCTTATCAGCAAGGGTACCTGCAAAATGAACATTTCTATCCCTAACCCTGAATTGTACCCCACATATTTAAAATAGAAATTTATATATATATAAAAGAACCCAGTTTCTATTTGGCCCAGCAATGGAGAAATAAGGGCTTCAGGATCTTTTCTTCTTCAGTGATCTTTCAGATCAAGTACAGTACATTAAATCATCCAAAATTGATTATGTTATGGACATACAGTTGTATATATTCAACAACATAGGTATAATTCCTATCTCATCTTGCAAATTTTAATAAAGTAATTTCTCTGATTATAATTTTTTCGGTGTTAGAAAATATTCCCTAACCCTTTCCTGCTTTGGTGTATTAATATATTAGTTTGTTAATTAGTTCAAAAATGCATTGTGTAATATGCTCCTTGAAGCCAGGAAACAAAATATTACAGACACCTTTATTGCTCTTACTTTTCTCAGTTACACCTAGAAAAAGTTTGTGGCCAGTTATTAAAACTGCAGGTTTTGGATGACACTTATAATGTTCTTTTGGTCAGTTATACTACAGTTCAATTACATTTCCAAATAAGTTTTCAGTACAAGAGAGGATTAGTGCAGTGCCATTCTCTAGTTATTGCATCAACATTTTAGAACGTGGCTACAAGGTTTCCAGAAGGAGAAAGAGGAGAGAAATGAAAAGAAGGAAGGAAACGGGGAGGAATAACAAGAACACTTGAGCAGCAAACTCTTAACCTTGGTTTGTATTCTCTCCCACAGACCTAACACGTGGGTCTCATTTACCAGGATATTTAGAAAGTCCTGAGTCAATTTGCCCAAGAGTTAATTGTCAATACAATGCCACTTATCTAAGGGATTTTTAATTTCGTAGGAAATGCCCTTAATCAAAGTCATCAGTGCTTGAGAATAAGTCCTGCAAGAAGATCACTGTTACTGTAAATGAATATGTTGTAAGTCATTTGGTAATTTCCTCTGTTCTCATCAGTATTAATGGCACTGGTGAGCCCTTTTAACCAGGTGATAGTGTCATAACCATCTTGTACTATAAACAGGCGGTGGGCAAAGTGAACTTTAATAAAAACAGCTATGCATTGCTACAGAAACCTGTGTGATAATATACAACCTGAAATAATGTTACTATTGTACATGTAAACAAAAATGTGCTAGCCATAACAACCCCTCAGCATACCTGACAGATATTCAGGCTATGAAAATGCCTTTCCTCTAACTTATAAGTTGGTTCATGCATGTGCAATTGGGAATGGAATTGAAGTTGCAGGTTTAATATATAACCTCACAGCCGGGCTCGGTGGCTCAACCTGTAATCCCGTGCCTTTGGGAGGCTGAGGTGAGCGGATTGCCTGAGCCCGCGGGTTCGAGACCCGCCTGGGCAGCAAGACCTCATCTCTACAATAAATCAAAAAATCAGCCGGGCGGA